>NC_081861.1:97214605-97514605 GCF_963259705.1 Myotis daubentonii | reverse complement strand
CTCAGGGACGTTTTCTGATATTATTTCTTCCAATAGGTTTTCTAACCCTTGTTCCTCTTTCTGTTGTTCTAGCACCCCTATTATTCTTATGTTGTTTTGTTTCATGTTGACCCATAGTTCCCTTAGGCTCTCCTCCTGTATTTTAATTTTTTTCTCCAATTGTAGCTCAGTTTGGGTGTGTTTTGTTTCCCTATCTTCTAATTCACTAATTCGGTCCTCCGCTTCTCCTAGTCTGCTGTTGAAACTTTCAATGGTGTTTTTTATTGCAGCTATATCACTCTTCATTTCTTCATGGTTCTTACATAAGTTATTGATTTTTTCATCCATTTCTTTTTTATTCTTACATAAGTTGTTGATTTTTTTCATCTGTTTCTTCTTGATTCTTGCATAAATTATTTATTTTTTCCTTCATCCGGTTTATGCACTCTAGGGCCCTTAATCTGAATTGTTTTTCTGACATGTCGCATGCGTCTGTTTCACTTAGCTGCTTTTCTGGTGATTCCTCCTCTTCTTTCCTTTGGGGTTTCTTGGTCTACCCATGTTTGATCTCACCGACAGATCTAGACGTTGAGTCGTTCAGGGGCTGCTCCTTGGGTGGCTGTGGCTCCTCGGGCTGTGGTTGCTCCTCGGGCGGTTGTGGTAGCAGTTGCTCCTCAGTTGGCAGCAGTTCCTCTGGTGGGTGCTGTTCACAGCCATGGTGTCTCCTCTGGCTGACGTGGGGAGGCTTCTCACACAGCTGCTGTTCCTCTGACAGAGGGTGTGCTGATCACGAGACTGCTTTTCCTTGGATATGGTCAGGCTACACACGCAGCTACTACTCCTTGAACTGGGACCGACTGCTCATGTGACTGCTGTTCCTTGAATGGGGGCTGGCTGCACACTGTTGTTGTTCCTCTGATGTGGTGGGCAGCTTGTGGGGCTACTGCTCCTTGGACTTGGACAGGTTGATTGCAAGTCTGCTGCTCCTTGGATGGGGGTGGGCTGCTTGCACGAATGCTGCTCTTTGGACGGGAGTGAGCTGCACGCATTGCTGGTCCTCCTCTACAGGTGTCTGGTTATGTGGCTTGCTCTCTAGCACTTTAGCCAGACAGGATAAAATTCACCTTAACAAGACATGACTCAAGGGGAACAAAGCATGAATGTACTCATGACACTGATAACCCCAATAGAAGTGACCACCTGAGAAAAGAGAATTAGGGGAGAGAAAAGAGAGCACGAATGATATCTAAGAGAGAGAGAGAGAGAGAAAAGACAAAAAGATAGGCGAGAAAAGAAGAAGGAGAAATATATATATATATATATATATATATATATATATATATATATATAGAGAGAGAGAGAGAGAGAGAGAGAGAGAGAGAGAGAGAACACCACAGAACCAATAGATAAACCAAACAAATGCAAACACCAAACACCCAGTAAAGAGGGTGGGCCAGAATCTGTAGAAGCTGAGCTGATATACAGGAAATAAGGTTAAGAATTGGATAAATATGGGGAGGACCTCACTTCAGTATAGTGGAGGTAGAAAAGGGATGAGTGGATAAGAAGAGACAGAAAGGGAACAAAATAATATATTTACCAAGAAATTGATTTAAAAAAATGATATAAAAATAGAAAAGAACAAGTAAAAATAAAAGAAAATTGAATGATGAAAAAATAATATGAAAAGAAGTAGAAAATAAAGCAACAGACAAGAAATTAAGATGGCGGCATAGGTAAACACCGGAAATTGCTGCCTTGCACAACCACTTCAAATATACAACTAAAATACAAAACGGACATCATCCAGAACCATAGGAAGGCTGGTTGAGTGGAAATTCTACAACTAGAAGGAAAGAGAAAAGCACATTGAGACTCAGAGGAGGTGCGGAAATAAAGTGCAGAGGAATGGAGGCCCACTCCGAAAGGGCTGGCCACTGAGGACATGGCGCACGTGGAAAGGGGTGGAAGCTGAGGACGCAGAGAATGTGGAAAGGGCTGCCAGCTGATGACATGGCTGTCTTTTTCAATCGGGAGGGAGTCTCAAGCTTCTGACTGCTCTGAACTACAGTTTTGGTGAGTCTCTGGGGACCCAGACTCATACGGGGAGAAACTGGACTGTCTGGCATTGGGCAGAACTCGAGGGCTGCTTTCTCTCAGAGGTGCTTGCAGTGATTACCAGGACACTGAGACCCAGGGCCTCTTAGGGTAGGACTGGAGAGCAGCCATAGGTGCTTGCTCTGCCCTGTTATTCCCTTGAGACCCCGCCCCACCCAATTTTGCACAGAGGCTTTTGCATATGTGAGGCCTGGCCCTTTGCAATTTGAAAATTACCTAACAAATTGCAGCTGGGTCAGAGAGACCCAGAACTTCTAAAAGGCCCAAAGCCCCACAGAAGCTTGCATTGCTTCACAGCTGGGCCTCATCTGCGCACCTCCAAACCCCAAACAAAGAAGAGGGATCTCTCCATAGCTCCTGCTGGTAGCCTTATGCAAAGGCTAAATTAACACCTCCTTCAAGATCCAAGAGCCAGTGTACCCAGTGGTCAGAGTGGGACCATTCAGATTACAACTCCTCAGATCCATAAGGGACACACTCAGGGGGCAGACTCAGTGAGCACCAAAGCCCCACTGAAGCAAGTCTTGCCCCATAAGGGTGCCTCCAGCACAGAAGTTCTCCAGTGCAGACACAGCTGATTCTCACAGGCAATTGGCCTGGAGGTCAATTCCTCTCAATGATACCTACAATAATCAAGGCTTAACTACAACAAGACTGCGCACAAAGTCCACAAAGGGGTGCACCAAGAGTGTCCACCTCAGGTAATTGAGGAGGCTGAGCTACTGGGCCCTGTAGTACACCTAGCACAGAAAGCCACTCTATCAACACAGGGAAGCATAAAAATGTGGAGTCAAAGAAACAGGTCACAAACATCAGAAATGGAGGAAAGCAAACTACTGGATATAGAGTTCAAAACCACACTTTTAAGGTTTTTCAAGAATTTTCTAGGAACCGCTGATAAATTTAGTGAGACCCCCAAGAAATCTAGTTTGACCCTCGAGGTTATGAAAAAGGACCAACTAGAAATTAGGCATACACTGACTGAAATAAAGAATATTATACAGAGTTCCAACAGCAGAGTAGAGGATCACAAGAATCAAGTTAAAGATTTGAAATACGAAGAAGCAAAAAACACCCCAGCAGAAAAACAAAAAGAAAAAAGAATCCAAAAATATGAAGATTGTGTACGGAGCCTCTGGGACAACTTCAAGTATACCCACATCCGAATTATGGGGGTGCCAGAAGAAGAGAGAGAGCAAGATATTGAAAACCTATTTGAAGCAATAATGACAGAAAACTTCCCCTACCTGGTGAAAGAAATAGACTTACAAGTCCAGGAAGTGCAGAGAACCCCAAACAAAAGGAATCCAAAGAGGCCCACACCAAGACACATCACAATTAAAATGCCAAGAGCAAAAGACAAAGAGAGAATATTAAAAGCAGCAAGAGAAAGACAGTCAATTACCTACAAGGGAGTACCCATAAGATTGTCAGCTGATATCTCAACAGAAACTTTGCAGGCCAGTAGGGAGTGGCAACTAATATTCAAAGTGATGAATGTCAAGAACCTACAACCAAGATTACTTTACCCAGCAAAGCTATCATTCAGAATTGAAGGTCAGATGAACAGCTTCACAGATAAGAAAAAGCTAAAGGAGTTCATCACCACCAAACCAGTATTATATGAAATGCTGAAAGGTATCCTTTAAGAAGAAGAAGAAGAAGAAAAAGGTAAAGATACAAATTATTAACAACAAATACACATCTATCAACAAGTGAATCTAAGAATAAATTGAATAATTAATCTGATGAACAGAATAAACTGATGAATATAAGAGAATCAGGGGCATAGAAAGGAAGTGGACTGACTATTCTCAGGGGAAAAGGGTGTGGGTGGTGCGGGAAGAAACTGGACAAAAATCGTACACCTACGGGTGAGGACAGTGGTGGTGGGGGGAAGGGCAGAGGATGGGGTGTGAACCGGGTGGAGGCGAGCTATGGGGGGAAAAAAGAGGAACAACTGTAATAATCTGAACAGTAAAGATTTAATTTTTTTAAAAAAAGCATCAAACAAAAAAGAAGAACAAAGAAAAAAGCAAAAAAAAGCAACAAACACAAAAAGGGAAACAAAGCAACAAGCAAAAAAAAAAAAAAAAGCTAATAAAATAATAATAAAAAAATAAAAATGAAAAATTCAAATATCATTCCTTTGGCTGGCTTAAGCTCCCAGTTTTCTGGAGTGTCTGTGATTTTTTTTTTTTTTCCTGATGCTGGGACTGAAGGCCCCTCTATAGGCCAGACCCTGTTAACTCCCAGGGACTAATCAGATTGGTTTAATCCTTCATACCATTCAGGATGGAATCTGAGTTTGGCTGTATTCCTTGCCTGGGGGCTGGTGGGAGGAGTTATATCCTCAGGAGGAAATGGCTGCCCACGTTCTGGGCTCAGGCGTGACTCAACACTCAATTTACTGCCACCTCTCCTGGACTCCCTTCTCTCCCCAGCCTCTTCCCAGATTCCAATCGTCCGCACCTTCTCCTGCTCCTCAGCATGGGTGAGTGTCTGTATCCGAAATGTCCTATGAACAGGGTTCAGTGAAAACAAACAAACAAATGCTGGCCGCAGAAACGAGGAAGACTTAGTCTCTGTAAGCTCCTCTCTTACTGGCACTGCATGGTCTGGGCAGTGCTTCAGGCTGCCCCCTTCAGGCTCAGTCCTCCGTAATTATGGAACTCAGATCTCAAATCCCCCAGCTCCCACAGTCTTGCAGATTTCCTTTCCCCAGTCAGATGCTATGCCTGTCCCAAGGGACGCGGCTGGGTGTCGCGTGGTCTCCCTCTGACCCTCTGGGCTCAGAGATCTGGCAAACTTTCCTGCCCAGGTCCCTGGTTTTTACCTTTTCAGGGGAACTCTGCCCTTCCCGGCTGCAAACTGTCTCACCAGCTGAGTATACTTCGCCAATTCGGGGGTGGATGTTATCTGTTTCAGCTGCTCATTCTATTTGCTCCGGGACAAGCCTTGGGATACGTCTGCCTATTCCGCCGCCATCTTGTCTCTCCGCTTGTCAGATTTTTAAAAGGCTCATCAGATAACTATCTGCTTCTATATATTCAATAGAACTTTTGTGTCTCTTAGTGTTAGTGGGCTGGCCTACTGTTGAAAGTGTTGAAAGAATAAAAGAATGTTACAAACTGTACAGGCCCAGCTGCCAGGCCTAGCTGCCTGTTTTATCTCAACTCCCTAGGCTTCCCCCACTAGAGATAGGAACAGAGGGAATGACGCCCTCCCCAAGGCTATTACAGGAGATAGCCCCAACAAAGGATGGGTTGAGTAAACCCAGCTTCAATCAACCTTGAGAGGAACAGACTGTAAGGAGTGCCTTATCCCTATCAAGACACAAACAATTTCTTTCTCCTCTTACCCTCCTGCATGCAACCCCTCCCTGATGTGTGATTTTAGCATATAATTAGCTGAAAAACTCCTTGCTGGGCGCACAACTCCTCTGCTCTTGTGTGAGTACGGGTTGGGCCCCAGCGCGCTGGAATAAAGAATAAAGCCTCTTGCGTTTTGCATCAAGTGACGTCTCCTGCGGTTGATTGGGGTCGCCGTCGATCTGTGGGACAGAGTGAGGGTCCCGCTTCGGGGGTCTCACATTTGGGGGCTCGTCCGGGATTAGACGACCACCCCTCATCCGCGGAGCCGACCTTGGAGGTAAGAAGGGGTTGTTTGTCTCTGTCTTGTGTTTGTCAAGTGGTCTGGATTTGAGTGCGCGCTTTCGGTTTGGCAGCCGTTCGGCAACTCGTGAGAGTGGCCGAACAGTGGTCGGTAGTCGTGCCTGGAGGACCACAGGTTGCAGCCCTGGGGGACGCCCCAAGGGTAGAGGAGGAGTCAAGGGATGCCTTGAGCCCCCATTTGGGGGGGTGTAAAAGCCCCCATTTGCTTTGTTTTCAGTTTTTCTTCCGCGGGGTCGGAAGGCTGTTCTTAGGTGTCTTTGTTTGTTTGGTGTCTGTGTTCTTTTGTTTGATTTTGTGGACTCCCTGGACGGACGCTATGGGACAGACTCAAACTACTCCTTTAAGCATTATGGTCATTTTAAAGTCAAGGGCTGGGTCAAACCTGCTTGCCAGCCTCAGGTGTGGTTTTCCAGAACTGCTGAGAACTTGGGACCTTGAAGCTTAAAAATGTTACTGATTGAGAAAAACTGTGTGTTGTGATAGCTAAATGCCTTTGCTGAATGAATGTCTGGTGAAAGTGTGCGAGTGTGGAGGGAGGGGGCCTGCCCTCTCCTCTCCTTTGTGTGGCTCCGCAACTTTGGTCAGGCGGGTACCTGAGTGAAGATCTGTGAAAACAGGTCACCCCTCCCTTGTCTGTCTCTCGTCACTGATCATCATGAAGTTGGGATAAAGTAAACCTGCTGCTCTTAATTACATGTTAAAAAAGATTTTTTAAAAGGGATACAATAGAGATTGTGAAATTAAAATGAATGCTAAAACATTGAGGAAGCATGAGTGAACAGCTGTTTGTTTGTGTGGAACTAGCCAATTTGCTACCAAGAGAGGGGCCATCGGCAGGGAAAGCAGACCAGAAGTTTTGTTGATTTTTACTTATCTGCTGGACTCAAGGCCGCAAGCTGCTAAGCTCAGTAAGTTTCTCTCTGCCCCGTTTTGTTCTCTTTAACCCTTCCAAGACTAAATTAGACGAATACAGTATACTTGAAATTGCATAAGGATGGAAGCACCTGGTTTTAGTAATCTAAGAAATACTGGCTGTTTACTTTATGGTAATCATTAAAGGATTGAGGTTTCTAAGAATAAGGAATTACTGAGTAGAAGGTCTGAGGCATGGTTATGCATTTTTTAAGGACATAGAAAGAAGGTTTAAAGGATAATTTGAAAGTATGAAATTTAAAAAGGTTGTGTATGTGATAAGAAGGAGAAGAGAAATGTTGAAAGGAAATTAATCAAATGATACAGGCCAGTACATTCTGCCTCCCTAAACAGAGGGTAAATAGTTATGCCAAAGTACTTAGGGAGAATGATAAAAGAAATCTAACAGTTACAAGGAAAATCAGAAGATCTTAAGGCAGGTCAGTGGCTTTTTCTCCTCATGTAATTCCTCTGAAATTTGGCAATGCTTAATAAGTCATGGCAATACATTTCTTTGCATAAATTCAATAAGACCAGTTTCCAGTAGTGGTTTTATTTAATGAAAACTTTGACTGGAGTATCATGTTTTAAAGAAACCTGTCTGACCTCTGACGACTTGAAGCCAAAAAAAGGTGCCACAGGAAAAGCCTGGTATCCTGCTTGGGAGCCCTGGAGATGGCTGGCGCTGGAGCGTCAGGCCCATGCCCTACCATCACTGGCGGTTGGTAAGAGTAGAAGGGGAGCAATAAGGATGCCTCTGCATCCCTGCGAAACCCCCACACACTCTGGGCCACAACGAGTAGGAGGGCTACTGAGATGGGCCTTAAAGCCTAGAGCGTGGGCTCAGGTGGAGTTGCTACAGGTGAGGGATTCACCTAACGCAGCAGATACAGCAGGCAGGCCTGATGGCAGCTGGATGGCTTGGCTTCCTGGCCCTACGGGGCACATTAAGATTCAACCATGAGATTCCAGCACAGGTAGTCAGTTACCATTCTTGTTGTATTTATGCAAACATCAGGCCAAATTGAATACAGTAGATAAATTGGTCTTGATTTGGCTTTTTGATAGCCATAGAGGAGTTTTAAGGAGAAAAATCCTATTTCAACAGAGGTTATTAAAACTGAAATGTTTTCTTTCCCTCCCACCAGACCATTTGTTACAGTTTGTCTCTGCCAGGTCACAAGCCTACCTCCTTCTGTGCCCAGGCCTCATCGTCCCTCTGACAGATAGCAAGGATCTCTTGGCTCTGAGAGAAACTTCTGTCCCTCCTCAGCACGAAGCAGCTACAGAAGAGAATTCAACGCCCATTTTCCCTGAAAGAATTCAGAGCCAGGATCCTTGAGGTAATATAATAAGCAGTTAGACAGACATGAGCAGAGCAAGGACAATGGGTCAACTGGCACTGACTCCCCAGAAGCAGGAGGGAACTAGGCTGCAGACAAAGCAGCCCAGGAGGCTGCCCTAAAACCAGTGGGGCCTTTACAGATTCTAGTGACTCTTCCAGACCCTGTACTACTCATCTCACCAGTTTACTCAAGTTCTTTCAGGTTTTACAGTCTACCCAGCAAGCAGACCAGAAGCACGTCCAAGATGATCTGCCTGTATCCGGTTCATCCCTTCCAACCTGGTGACACTGTTTGGGTAAAGAAATTTGCCACCCAAGGACTGAAAGGACCACCCCCACGGCGGTCAGGTCGACGGGATCCCGACTTGGCTTCATCACACCTGGCTTAAGACAGCCCAGGCAAAATAAAGAAGTCTAGGACTCAGTGGACCCTCATATCCACCCTTATGGGTCCTCTTATTATATTGCTTTTAATTCTTACTTTTGGGCCCTGTATCTTAAACCGACTGGTCACCTTTCAAGTACTAGTGCTCAGGCAGCAATACCAGTCTCTCCGCCAGAGAGATAGTTTCGAAGAGGAATGTCTAGAGACAGAAGTTCCATGATTAGAACTTACCAAAAAGCAAATGGGGGAATGAAAGAATAAAAGAATGTTACAAACTGTACAGGCCCAGCTGCCAGGCCTAGCTGCCTGTTTTATCTCAACTCCCTAGGCTTCCCCCACTAGAGATAGGAACAGAGGGAATGACGCCCTCCCCAAGGCTATTACAGGAGATAGCCCCAACAAAGGATGGGTTGAGTAAACCCAGCTTCAATCAACCTTGAGAGGAACAGACTGTAAGGAGTGCCTTATCCCTATCAAGACACAAACAATTTCTTTCTCCTCTTACCCTCCTGCATGCAACCCCTCCCTGATGTGTGATTTTAGCATATAATTAGCTGAAAAACTCCTTGCTGGGCGCACAACTCCTCTGCTCTTGTGTGAGTACGGGTTGGGCCCCAGCGCGCTGGAATAAAGAATAAAGCCTCTTGCGTTTTGCATCAAGTGACGTCTCCTGCGGTTGATTGGGGTCGCCGTCGATCTGTGGGACAGAGTGAGGGTCCCGCTTCGGGGGTCTCACAGTGTCCTCATTGGCCCTGTAGAGCAGTGTCTTTGTTCACCTGGCATCGGGCACAGTGCTCTTTTGTGTATTGTTTAGTTATCTCCTGTTGTAATTGGGACCTGCTTGTTTATGTCCTGTTTGTGGGTGGCATCTCCTCCAACTTCCTGCCAGTTAGGTTGCGGCTCACTGAAATTTGCTCTGATGTTGTTGAATCTGTTGTATGATGTTGGTGTATCTACCATGGGCCTCCTAAAAGCTTCTTTAGTGCAGGTGAATGTGAGTCACTGTCCCTTTATGGCCTTGGGTAACCTGATTGAGGTCCAAGAGTTTGAAGTTCCTCATTGTCCAGTGGTCAGGGACGCCTAAGCCCAGAGTCTATGTCTGCCTTGAGTCTCATGCTTTGATTGTCTCTGTTCTGAGTTGTACTCCCTTTCCCCACATACCTGGTTAAGCAGGTGTCAGCTGCATGTGCTCAGGGTTATTGGGGGCGTGTGCACAGCCCCTCTGGTGTGTGACCCTCCCCTCGCCCCCCGTGATGTCCAGGAGCCTGCTGGTGTGCCACTGCGCAGTGCTGGAGCCATGGAAGAGTCTCTTGTGACATCCCTGTGCTGTGCACCTCCTTGTGAGGTCCCAGAGCCTTTGGTGGGGTTTGTGTGGGATGTCCCTTTGGAATGCTACTCAATGTGAGATCCCGTTGCCTGTGGTGGGGGCCCCTTGCAAGGTCCCACTTAATGCATTCATCGGGTGCCGGGGTCCAGCCCCAGCGGGTCCAGGGGTCCCCAAAGGTGTGGACGGAGTCGGTGAAGAAGGAATGACACGGAGACAGCGTTCAGTTGATCAGCAGCCTAGCCAGGATCTCCAGCCAAGTTCTGGTCTCGATCTCCAGAGAGGTTCTTCTGGTTCTCCAGCCAGGTTCTGTAGCCATGTTCCCTCGCTAGGTTCTCCAGCCAGGTTCTGTCTGAGATCTCTATCCAGGTTCGGTCACCAGGTTCTAATCAGGCTCTCTTGCCAATTTCTGTAGTCAGGTTCAGTCCAGGATCTTTTGCCATGTTCTCTCCAGCGAAGTTCTTCTGTCTGTAGATTCTGTGTAGGTTCTGTCTGTAGGTTCTCTCTTCTGAGTCCTGTCTCCTAAGTTCTGTGTTCTAAGTTCTGTCTCTTGCTGTCTTGTTACATCTATATTTATACCAGTTCATTTTAATCCTGTCAATCTCTATTACAAAGGTTAGGGCGTTTCTTATCTCCATTCCAGGGAGTAAAGATTATGTAGCTTAAGCATGATTGTTCGTAGTTAAAGTGATTAATTACCCGCCTGGCACTTAGTTGAGAGGTTTTATTCCCTCCCTAACTTCAGGGGAAAATCCCTACCTGGGGAAACAACCTTTCTCAGAGACCTTGGTTAAAACACATAGTGCCAAGAAGGTGAGCAAACATATTAAGAACAGTATTCCATATATGCCAGGTCCCTTGAAACAGCAAGCATGGACCGGCTCCCGGCAATCGGGGCTGCTGTCTAAGGCTAGTCTGGTTGGTGGTGATGCTGTGCTCCTAGCCGCTCCTGCCCCCCGCTTCTAGACTGTGTGGTTTCCTTCCAAAGCCGCTACTGCCTGGCGAGTGCCTGTGGTGGTAGTAGGGCCTCTTTGTCTAGTAGAGCCTGATTCACCAGCCCCTGAGACTCCTACGAAACCTAACTTTCTCTCTTTCTCACACACACACACCATGCATATCCCTACACTCCCTTAGTCATTCACGCTCTTTTTCTCACTCCTGTCTTGCGGGCCGCATGCTATATTACCAGTTCTTTGTTCTGAGGTGGTCTCTTATAGATAGCATATATATGGGTCATGTTTTCCTATCCATTCTGCTACCCTATGCATTTTTATTGGAGCATTTAATAAAATGCCGGCCCTGGGATGAGATGCACATTTAAGGTTATTATTGATAGGTACTTATTTATTGCCATTCTTATTCTTGATGCCTGTTCTCTTTGTCTCTATTTGTTCTTCTTTATAAGTCCCTTTAGCATTTCTTGCAGTGCTGTTTTCATGGTACTAAACTCTTTTAGCCTCTATTTGTCTGAAAAGCTCTTTATTTCACCTTAAATTTTGAATGAAAGCTTTGCTGTATAGAGCATTCTTGGGTTCAGTCCCTTGGCTTCCATTACCTGGTATACATCATGCCATTCCCTTATGGCCTAAAGTATTTCTTTTGAGAAGTCATATGACATTCTAATGGGACCTCCCCATAGGTAACTTTCTGACTCTCTCTTACAGTCTTTAGGATTCTTTCTTTGTATTTAATATTTGCCATTTTAATAATATGTGCCTAGGTGTGGGTCTTTTGGGGTTCATCTTGGCTGGGACTCTTTGTGTTTACTGGATGACCTTTTCCTTTACCAGATTGGGGAAATTTTCTGCCATTATTTCTCCAAACACATTCTTTTTTTTTTCTTGGATCTTCTCCGTCTGGCACCCCTATTATATGGATGTTGCTTAATTTCATGTCCATGTTGTCCCAAAGCTCCCTTAAGCTCTCCTCCTGCTTTTTTATTTCCTTCCATATGCTACTCTCAATGGGTTTTTTTTATACCTTATAACTCACTGATTCAGTCCTCAGCTACTTTTATTCTACTGTTGAATCCTTCCAGGGAGTTCTTTTTTTTAAAAAAATTAAATCTTTATTGTTCAGATTATTACATTTGTTTCTCTTTTTCCCCCCCATAACTCCCGTCCTCCCAGTTCCCACCCCACCCTCCACCCTCACTCCCCACCCACTGTCCTCATCCATAGGTGCACAATTTTTGTCCAGTCTCTTCCCGCATCTCCCACACCCCTTTCCTCCCCAAGAATAGTCAATCCATTCCCTTTCTATGTCTCTGATTCTATTATAATCACCAGTTCATTCTGTACATCAGATTATTTATTCACTTGATTCTTAGATTCACTTGTCAATAGATGCATATTTGTTGTTCATAATTTGTATCTTTACCTTCTTCTTCTTAAAGGATACCTTTCAGCATTTCATATAATACTGGTTTGGTGGTGATGAACTCCTTTAGCTTTTCCTTATCTGTGAAGTTCTTTATCTCCATACCTTTGCACTTTACTTCCGCAGCTCCTCTGAGTCTCAGTGTGCTTTTCTCTTTTCTTCTAGTTGTAGAATTTACACTCAGCCAGTCTTCCTGTAGTTCTGGATGATGTTCATTTTGTCTTTTCGTTGTATTTTTGAAGTTGTTGTGGGAGGCAGCAATTTCCCGGTGTTTACCTATGCTGCCATCTTAGTTTCTCAAAAACTCTTTCCATCATTTTTTCTTATATAGAGCTAAAATATCTTGACCTGCAGTTTGTACCCATTGATTTTTCTTTTTCCTCTATTCTTGGATCATATAAACCAGTCACACTTACACATGACAGTCTTGAAATTATATAGAGATAGCTCTTCCCTACCTGGAGATTTTACTGGTCCCCTCTCATTTCTCTATATACACATTGTCTCATTCCAACATTCACAAATCACTGGATAATCTTCCTTCACTTAAAAGTGCTGTAGCATCTGCAAGCAAATAGGAGTTAGGATATCCACTTGTTTAGCAGTGAGTGTTCAACCATAGATGTAGAAGGGGATACCAATTTGTCTGCTACTCATTTTTAAAATTTTATTTTTCAATTACAGTTTGCATTCAAAATTATTTTGTATTACATTCAGGTGTCCAAATAGTGGTTAGACAATCATATACTTTAAAAAGTGTTCCCCCAATGTTTCAAGTACCCACCTGGCACAATACATAGTTATTCTAAAACTACTAGAGGCCTGGTGCATGAAATTCGTGAATGGGGAGGTTCCTTCAGCCCAGCCTTCACCCTCTCCAATCGGGCCTATACTGGCAGCTGGACATCCCTCTCACAATCTGGGACTGCTGGCTCCTAACCGCTCACCTGCCTGCCTGCCTGATCGCCCCTAACTGCTGTCCCCTGCCAGCCTGATCGCCCCTAACTGCCCTCCCTTGCTGGCCTGATTGCTCCCAACTGCTCTCCCCTGCCGGCCTGGTTGCCCCTAACCTCCTGCCAGCCTGATCACCCCTAACTGCCTCTGCCTCGGCCCCCACCACCATGGCTTTGTCTGGAAGGAAGTTGGATGTCCAGAAGATGGCTGGTCGACCTGGTCTAATGAGCCTATTACCCTTTTATTAGTGTAGATAGATTATATAAGATAAGATTGCTTAAATGGGGGGAAAACTATCAGCAGGAGTAGATAGTCTTTGCAGACAAAAATACATTGTCCCTATATTTGGACTGATAGCCAGCCATATGTACTATACTGCCAAACCGCTTATTAAAAAATGGAACCACTTTCTTACACCTTATGTCAAACAGCTGTTGCCCTTAAAACCCCTCCTCTGCCCCCACCTTAGGTTCTGCCTTCGCAGTTCACCCAGATTAGGTTGTAAGTGGTTGGTTTCTATGCCAGTCAAGCATCAAAAGCTCCACCTCCTAGTCAGTCATTGGCTCCTCACAGTTCACCCAGATTTGGTTCTGATTGGTCAGTTTCTATGCCAGTCAGCATCAAAAGCTCCACCTCCTAGGCAGCCAGAATGGCCCTGCTGACAGCTGTCTCTCTCTCCAGGCCTATCTCTAGGCCTGATCCACAGTCTCTTCAGCAGCTGCAGATCAGGCCCTGCCTCTCTCTCTCTCTCTCCAGGCCTCACCAGCAGCTGTGGAAGCTGCTGATCAGAGGTGCTCCATGCACTTCCTGGCGATCGGTCGTCTGTCTGGTCATTTAGATCGTGATGGCCCTAGGCTATTATTAGTATAGATCAGTGGTTCTCAACTTCTGGGTCACGACCCCTTTGGCGGTTTAACTACCCTTTCACAGGGGTCGCCTAAGACCATCCTGCATATCAGATATTTACATTATGATTCATAACAGTAGCAACATTACAGTTATGAAGTAGCAACGAAAATAATTTTATGGTTGGGTCACAACATGAGGAGCTGTATTTAAAGAGCCAGCAGGCCCTGACTGGTTTGGCTCAGTGGATAGAGTGTCGGCCTGCGGACTCAAGAGTCCCAGGTTCGATTCCGGTCAAGGGCATGTACCTTGGTTGCGGGCACATCCCCAGTAGAGAGTGTGCAGGAGGCAGCTGATCGATGTTTCTCTCTCATCAATGTTTCTAGCTCTCTATCCCTCTTCCTTCCTCTCTGTAAAAAATCAATAAAATATATTTTTAGAAAAAAAAAAATAAAGGGCCAGCAGGTTGAGAACCACTGGTATAGATTGACTGTATTCCCCATACTGTACTTTACCCCCCTGTGACTATTTTAAACTATCAATTTGTACTTCTTAATCCTCTCACCTTATTCACCTAGCACCCCAACCTTCTTCCCTTCTGCCATTCATCAGTATGTTCTCTGTGTCTATAAGTCTGTTTTTTATTTTGTTTGTTCATTTATTTTGTTCTTTAGATTCCATATATAAGTAAAAGCATATGGTATTTGTCTTTCTCTGTGTGGCTTATTTCACTTAGCACAATATCTTCTACGTTCATCCAGGCTTTCACAATTGGTCAGATTTCATTCTTTTTTATGACTGATATTCTATTGTATATATGTATCATGACTTTTTATTCACTTGTCTATTGATGGGCACTTGGGATGCATATATATCTTTGTTAATACAAAAAACACTGCAATGAACACAGGGGTACACATATTCTTTTGAATCAATGTTTTGTGTTTCTTTTGTATATATTCCCAGAAGTGGAATCACTGGGTATTAAAGTAGTTTCATTTTTAATTTTTTGAGGTAACTCTGTACTGCTTTCCACAGTGACTGCTCCAATCTGCATTCCCACTAACAGTGCAGGAGAGTTCCCTTTTTCTACATCCTCACCAACATTTGCTGCTAGTTGATTTATTGATGATAGCAATTCTGACAGATGTGAGGTGATATCTACCTGTGGTTTTAATTTCCATTTCTCTGATGATTAGTGATGATGACCATTCTTTCATATGTCTATTGGTCATCTGTATCTCCTCTTTGGAGAAATGTCTATTCAGGTGTTTTACCCATTTTCAATTGGATTTTTTTTGGTGTTGAGTTTTATAAGTTTCTTTTAAAATTTGGATATTAAGCCCTTATCAGATGTATTGGTTGTTTTTCCATTAGGTGGGTTGTCTTTTCATTTTGTTGATGCTTTCCTTTGCTTTGCAAAACTGTGTTGGTTTGATGTAGTCTCATTTGCTTATTTTTTCTTTTGTTTCTCTTGCCCAAATAGATATATCAGAAAAAAATATTGCTATGAGAAGTTTCCAAGATTTTACTGCTTCTAGTATTTTTTATGGTTTTGACCCTAACACTTAAGTCTTTTGTGTGTTTTTTGCCTTAAAAATATCTACTTTACCCGGCTTCTGGGGTGGTGAGTGGCTGGGCAGGGCGCCGAGCGTGCGGGGCGGGGAAGAAGGGTTGAGTGATCATTGATCATTCTGGCTCCGGCTGGAGGCTTGGTCGGTCGGCGGCCGCAGCCCCACGGGTCGCCCTCCTGTATCTCGCCGGCAGGCACCCTGGCCGTGGGCACCTGCGCAGCGACATGAAGGTCACAGCGCTCGACGGGCGCCAGCTGCACAAGATGCTCCGCAAGGAGGCGGCGCGCTGCGTGGTGCTGGACTGCCAGCCCTACCTGGCCTTCGCCGCCTCCAGCGTGCGCGGCTCCCTCAAGGTCAACCTCAACTCGGTGGTGCTGAGGCGGGCGTGCTACGTGCCGGACGAGGCGGCCCGCGCCAGGCTGCTGCAGGAGGGCGGCGGCGGCTTGGCGGCCGTGGTCGTGCTGGACCAGGGCAGCCGCCACTGGCAGAAGCTGCGCGAGGAGAGTGCCGCGCGTGTCGTGCTCACCTTGCTGCTCGCCTGCCTGCCCGCCGGCCCGCGGGTCTACTTCCACAAAGGGGGATATGAGACTTTCTACTCGGAATATGCTGATTGTTGCGTGGACGTAGAACCCATCTCCCAAGAGAAGGTTGAGACCGAGAGAGCCCTCATCAGCCAGTGTGGGAAACCAGTGCTCAGCATCAGCTACAGGCCAGCTCATGACCAGGGTGGCCCAGTTGAAATCCTTCCGTTCCTCTACCTTGGAAGTGCCTACCATGCATCCAAGTGCGAGTTCCTCGCCAACCTGCACATCACGGCCCTGCTGAATGTCTCACGGCGGACCTCCGAGGCCTGCATGAGCCACCTACACTACAAGTGGATCCCCGTGGAGGACAGCCACACGGCTGACATTAGCTCCCACTTTCAAGAAGCAATAGACTTCATTGACTGTGTCAGGGAAAAGGGAGGCAAGGTCCTGGTCCACTGTGAGGCTGGGATCTCCCGTTCACCCACCATCTGCATGGCTTACCTCATGAAGACCAGGCAGTTTCGCCTAAAGGATGCCTTTGATTACATCAAGCAGAGGAGTGTGGTCTCGCCCAACTTTGGCTTCATGGGCCAGCTCCTGCAGTATGAGACTGACGCGCTGCCTGCTGCGCTAAGAGGGTGCCCAGCTCCTGCAGTATGAATCTGAGATCCTGCCTTCCATGCCCACCCCCCAGGTTCCCTCTTGCCAAGGGGAGGCAGCCAGCTCTTCCTTCAGCGCCCATTTGCAGACACTGAGCCCTGATGAACAGGGTTCCTACTACACATTCCCTACCTCGGTGCTGGCGCCAGTGCCCACCCACTGGATGGTCTCAGAGCTCAGCAGGAACGCCATGGCCACAGCCACATCCTGCTAAAACTGGATGGGAGAACCCGCCCAGCCCCAAGAACAACTGTGATTTTGTTTTTTAAACTGGTGGACATTTCATACCTGTGCAATACTGAAGACCCCCTCTGTTCCGCTGTTCCAGTGGGATAGTGAAGGGTCCCCAGGCTTGCAAACGAACTTCAGACTGACCTCGGGGTAGGTTCTCGGGACCGAAGGAAGGCCAAGCCATTATGAGAGCACAGCTTGTGCTGACTACTGTACTTCCAGACCCCCCTGCCCTCTCAGGACTGCCTAGTCCTGGAACCTCAAAGTTCGCCTTTTCATTTCAAGCGTAAGGCAATAAACACCTGCAGCAACATGGGAGAAAGCAGCTGCTAGACCTGGAGAAAAGGCAGTCAAGAAGCCAATTCATTCTGAAGGAAGCACAATTTCCACCTTACTTTTTGAACTTTGGCAGTTTCCGTGTCTGTCTCTGTCGCTTCAGGGAATAAGCTGATCATCTAGTCAGGAAAGTAAGCCTATAGGGTTTGTAGGGACCCCATATATATGCTGATTTGAACCCTCATATCTTCTTGAGATTCCCTCTTGGGTCCCACAGAGGCAGTTTGTTGAAGTAGCGCGATGTAGACACTTCTGAGTTGCCTTTTCACTGTGGGTTCTTCCCTGACTTTGAACTTTGGCATGACTCTTACTCATACTTGAACCTTTCTTGTTACACCTCTACTCAAAGCAACTCTTGTGTCATTTTAAAGAGAGTTCCTTAGACCATAGACCAAAAATCACCCATTTGAGGTGGTGGCGTGGGTGCCAGGAGAAAAGGATACCTACTGTCTGGGTCAGTGTCATTGACACGGTCTTTTCCCCCAGCTTGCCGTCCTTATATGTGCTTGTCTCGTCTCTTGTGACACTTGTTTTTCCCTCCCCTACCCCTGGAGATTGTCTTCAAGATGTTGACTTCTAGGATTTGTAGATTTCATAGTGTGGTACTACTTTATATTTTGTCTAGGTTATTTCTCCAGGGGAAAAGGCAATAATTTCCTAAAATCCATACAAATGTGAAGAAAAGCAGTATGTAATTGGTCGTCATTGTCGTCGTTTTTTTTTATAGTGTTAAATAAAAATAATAAAAAGAAAAAAATCTATTTTAATAAATGAATGTTTCCCAAAGTGTGATGACACAGAA
The DNA here is from genome assembly GCF_963259705.1 of Myotis daubentonii. Classification (NCBI taxonomy): domain Eukaryota; kingdom Metazoa; phylum Chordata; class Mammalia; order Chiroptera; family Vespertilionidae; genus Myotis; species Myotis daubentonii. Next base: position 97,496,559 of record NC_081861.1, on the reverse strand, counting down.
TATTAGAAGAAATGATATTAAAGAAGGATTTTAAATGTGAATTTGAGTTTTAAATCATAAAGAAAAATCATCAAATTCCAGAAGTAGAAAATGTTTCTTATTAGAAGGGGATTTCATTCCATCATCCCATTTTATAAATTTAAATTTTAAATGTAAAGAGATCAAGTGATTTATCAGATCATGGAATTTTTTTACTAAAAGACACCTTAAACCTCATGCAGTCCAAATATTCAGGTGCCTTGGGCTACTCAGCTTATGTTTCTTTTTTTTTTTTTTATTGTTGACTCTATTACAGTTATTGCCTCCCTCCACCCTGTCCCAGCCCCTCCTCGGCTTTCACCACACTATTGTCTGTGTCCATGATCTATGCATATATTTTTTGGTTGATCTTGTGCAGTCCTCCCACTCTCCTCCCCTCTGAGATTTGCCAGTCTGTTCCATTTATGCATACCTCTAGTCCTATTTTGTTTGTCAGTTTATTTTTTTTTCCTTTAGATTCCACACATCAGTGAGGTCAGGTGATATTTGTCTTTCTCTAACTGGCTTATTTTCTTAGCATAATAACATCCAGGTACATCCATGCTGTTGCAACAGGCAAGAGTTCCTTCTTTTTTATAGCTGCATAGTATACCACAACTTTATCCACTTATCTAATGATAGGCATTTGGGAGCTCACTTGGTTAGAGCGTCCTCCCCATATGCAAAGGTTGTACCTTCGTTCCCTGGTCAGGGCACATAGAAGCAGCAACCAATGAATGCATAAATAAGTGGAAAAACAAATTGATGTTTCTCTCTCTCTTTCTCCCTTCCTCTCTAGCAGTCAATTTTAAAAAAGAAGCATTAGTTTCTTAACATTGTAGGCTGACAATTTAGCTTCTGATACGAGGTTACGAAAAACTAGGTAAAAATGAGTGTCATTCTTTTTAAAATATATACTAGTATTTTTATTGATTTCAGAGAGAAGAGAGATAGAAGCATCAGTGATGAGAATCACTGATTGGCTGCCTCCTGCAGCCCCCCCACTGGAGATGGAGCCAGCAATCCAGGCATGTGCCTTGACCGGGAATCAAACCCCTGACTCCCTGATTCATAGGTCAATGCTCAATCACTGAGCAACAATGGGCAACTATGTTAGATACTAAAGAAGGCTTCTCCACAATCCATATGCATCTGCTTTGACTGGTGGTTTCTATCAACCTACAAAGACTGTGACTTATTGGTGAGGGCAGCTGGACAACTCTGAGAGCAACTTAGAGAAATCCACCTTGGGCACACTCTGTAGAGGAACTCCTTCTCTGGAAATAGCACCCCAGATAAGTGCACAGAAACAAGACACTCTCGTGGACCTACTTCCTCCCGCTTTCAGCAGCCCGCTGCCTGAAGTGTGTAGAATTTGACAGCAGTATCGAGAGCGGATGAGGAGGAGAAGATGGAAAGGAGTCTAGCAACTTAAAAATCTCATAGCATTCTCTGTGAGGTGACTTTTTCTGTTGGTGGCGCAATTTATTTAAGATTTAAAGAAGGTACTAAGGCCTGTGATAGTATCATCATGTCATATCTGAGCTTATTGAAATGTTTCCTCCCTTTCCTTATTCTTTATATCACAGTTTGCATTTTGTATTCTTAAGTTGACGCGTTTGTTTCCTATTAGTACTTGAAACACCATATGGCCAAAATGAGTTCTATCAGAATGACTTCTAACAAGGAGGGGGAAGGCTTGTGTTCCCAACTTCCTATGAAATTTTGGCCTATTGACAAAACTACCCCCATAGTTTTGAAGAGTATCTAAGCTTTTATTAATCTTGGTAAGAGCATTGCTATATCTTTTTGATGTCACTTTTATTGCTAAGAGGTGCTAGGCATTTATTAGCCTGTCACCTTAAGATTTGTCTAAATCAAATCTACCCAAACATAATATAAATTAGAAACCTGTACTTGTATTTTCTTATTAATAAAACCCCCACACACTTAATTTTTACTTTTGAACTGAGAGTCCTTTATAATGAGTACATAAAGTGAATATTAAATAATCAGTGGAGTATGTTAAAATAAAAAAAAAATGATAGGCATTCGGGCTGTTTCCAGATCTTGGCAATTGTAAATAACAATGCTATGAATATAGGGGTGCATATATTCCTTCTAATGGGTGTTTTGGTATTCTTAGGATACATTCCCAGAAGTGGGATTACAAGGTCAAAAGGCATTTCCATTTTTAATTTTTTGAGGAAACTCCATACTGTTTTCCACAGTAGCTGCACCAGTCTGCATTCTCACCAACAGTGCACTAGGGTTCTGTTTTCTCCACATCCTCACCAGCACTTATTTGTTAACTTATTGATAGTTGGCATTCTAACCAATGTGAGGTGGTACCTCACTGTAGTTTTTACTTGCATCTCTCTGATGATGAGTGACCTTGAGCATCTTTTCCTATATCCATTGGCCATCTGAATGTCCTCTTTGGAGAAGTGTATATTCAGGTCTTTTGCCCATTTCTTATAGGATTGTTTATCTTCCTGGTGTTGAGTTGTATAAATTCTTTTTAAAAAATCTTTAATTTCTTTATTGGTTAAGGTATTACAAATGCGTCCTCATCCCCCGATTAACCCCCAACTTTCCCCCTCCCACTCATGCTCTCATCCCCCTGTTGTCCGTGTCCATTGGTTTGGCTTATATGCATGCATACAAGTCCTTTAGTTGGTCTCTTCCCCTTACCCCCGCCCTCCCCTACTTTCCCTCTGGGGATTGATAGTCTGATCTCTGTTTCTCTGTCTTTGGATCTGTCCCTGTTCATCAGTCTATGTTGTTCTCGATATTCCACAAATGAGTGAGATCATGTTTTATTTATCTTTCTCTGACTGGCTTATTTCACTTAGCATAATGCTCTCCAGTTCCATCCATGCTGTTGCAAATGGTAAGAGTTCCTTCTTTTTTACCGCAGCGTAGTATTCCATTGTGTAGATGTACCACAGTTTTTTAATCCACTCATCTGCTGATGGGCACTTTGGCTCTTTCCAAATCCTAGCTATGGTGAATTGAGCTGCTATGAACAGAGGGGTGCATATATCCTTTCTGATTGGTGTTTCTGGCTTCTTGGGGTATATTCCTAGAAGTGGGATCACTGGGTCAAATGGGAGTTCCATTTTTAGTTTTTTGAGGAAACTCCATACTGTTCTCCACAGTGGCTGCACCAGTTTGCATTCCCACCAGCAGTGCAGAAGGGTTCCTTTTTATCCACATCCTCTCCAACACTTGTTTGTTGATGATAGCCATTCTGGTGGGTGTGAGATGATACCGCATTGTCATTTTGATTTGCATCTCTCGTATAATTAGTGACTTTGAGCATGTTTTCATATGTCTTTCTACCTTCTGTATGTCCTCTTTTGAAAAGTGTCTATCTAGGTCCATTGCCCATTATTTGATTGGATTGTTTACCTTCCTATTGTTAAGTTGCATGAGTTCCCTGTAAATGTTGGAGATTAAACTCTTATCGGTGATATCATTGGCAAATATGTTCTCCCATGCAGAGGGCCTTCTTGTTGGGCCCTTTCAAGACTGCTTTCGCTGTATCCCATAGGTGTTGGATTGTTGTGTTTTCATTGTTTTTTGTTGCCATGATGTTTTTTATTTCTTCTTTGATCTCTCTGGTAACCCAGTCTTTGTTTAATATTATGCTATTTAGTCTCCATGTGTTTGATGTTTTTGGATTGTTTTTATTGTAGTTGATTTCCAGTTTTATGCCATTGTGATCTGAGAAGATGCTTGATATAATTTCTATCTTCTTGAATTTGAAGTGACTTTTCCTATGACCCAATATATGGTCTATCTTTGAAAATGACCCATGTGCACTTGAGAAGAATGTATATTCTCTGGCTTTGGGGTGAAATGTTCTGAAGATGTCAATTAATTCCATCTGATCTAGTGAGTCATTTAGGATTGATGTTTCTTTACTGATTTTTTGTTTAGAGGATTTGTCCAGTGGTGATAGTGGGGTATTAAGGTCCCTTACTATGACTGTATTACTGTCAATCTCTCCCTTGATCCCCTCCAGAAGTTTTCTTGTGTATTTGGTTGCTCCTGTATTGGGTGCGTATATATTTACCAGAGTTATTTCTTCTTGTTGGATTGCTCCCTTTAATATTAGGAAGTGGCCTTCCTTATCTCTTATTATGTCCTTCACTTTGAGATCTAATTTGTCAGATATAAGTATTGCTACCCCAGCTTTTTTTTCATTTCCATTTGCCTGTAAAACCTTTTTCCATCCCTTCACCATCAGTCTGTGTGCGTCTTTTTTTCTGAGGTGGGTTTCCTGTAGACAGCAGATATTTGGGTCATGTTTTCTTATCCACTCAGTTACCCTATGTCTTTTGATTGGGGCATTTAATCCATTTACATTTAAAATTATTATTGATAGGTACTTGTTTGTCACCATTTTTATTCTTTACCCCTGTGTAACTTCTTCGTTTCTTATTTTTTCTTTTTACAGCAGACCTTTTAGCATTTCTTGCATTGGTGGTTTGGTGGTAATAAATTCCCGTAGTCCTTTTTTGTTGGTGAGGCTCCTGATTTCACCCTCAATTTTGATTGATAGCCTTGCTGGGTACAGTATTCTTGGATTCAGACCCTTCCTTTGTATGACTTTGTATATTTCATTCCATTCCCTTCTTCCCTGATGTGTTTCTGTTGAGAAATCAGTCGCTAGCCTGATGGGGGATCCTGTGTAGGTATTTTTTTCTCTGTCTCTGGACACTTTTAAGATTCTTGCTTTGTCATTAGTGTTTGCCAATTTAATTATAATGTGCCTTGGCGTCGGTCTTTTGGGGTTCATTTTGTTTGGGACTCTGTGAGCTTCTTGGATTTGTGTGAGTTTTTTCTTCCCTATATCAGGGAAATTTTCTGTCATTTTTTTCAAACAGGTTTTCTATTCCTTGCTCAGTTTCCTCTCCTTCTGGCGTTCCTATTATGTGGATGTTGTTTCATTTTGTGTTGTCCCAAAGTTCTCTTAGGCTCTCCTCGTGCTTTTTAATTTTTTTTCCCTAGAAGCTGTTCTGCTTGGGTATTTTTTCCTACCTTGTCTTCTAGCTCACTGATGCAGTACTCTGCTTCTTCTAGTCCACTGTTGATGCTTTCTATTGAGTTCTTTATAGCAGTGATGTCATTTTTCATTTCCTCTTGGTTCTTACACATATTGTTGAATTTGTCTTCCATTTTTTTCATCCATCTTATGACCATTTCTCTGAATTCTTTTTCTGACAGGTTGCCTGCCTCCATTTCGTGTACTTCCTTTTCTGGTGATGGCTGTTTTTCTTTTATATGCGGGCTGTTTCTTTGTCTCCCCATGATCTCCCTTTTCCAGGTGTTTGGTTATGTAGTTCTCTCTCTGCTGCGTTGATTTAAAGGTACAAAATACAACACAACAAGTCACAAAGCACAAGGCACTGAACACAAATGTATTCATGATACTAATAACCCCAAATAAAGGTGACCACCAGATCAGAGAGAATTAGGGGATAAGGAAGAAAGAAGAGAAAAAGAAAAAAGAGGAAAAAAAGGAGTGCAAAAATGAAATTTGGAAAAGGAAAAAAAGTACAAGAGAAAAGAAAGAGAATGAAATAGAAGAGGGGAAGAAACTATTTATATGGGGAGAAAACTCCAATAGAACAGCCACTAATCCCAACAAATTCCAGCAACAGAACGCAAACTACAAACAACAATTGATATCAAGTGAGGCGAGGGAAAACAGGAGCAAAAAAAAATAAATAAAAAATATCCGGAAGAGGAGAAAATGGCGGAGGTATAAACGGACGTGTCCTGTGCCTTGTCCTGGAGCAGATAAGGGTGAGCAGCTGAAACGGGTAACATACAGCCCGAATAGGCAGAGGATTTTCAGCTGAGAGACTGTCTGAAGCTGGGAAAGTCCGAGAACTCCCAGAAAAAAAAAGGACGGTTGGAGACTGTGGCTGAAAACTCTCTCGGTGCGCCAGCTCAGCAGCGGAGACTGCGCCATCTTGGGTAGCTGTTGTTGGCATCCAGAGATCAGCTTCTAACCTGGAAACAGGGGATCTCAAGCAGCATGACTGCGTGAACTCAGACGAGCACTGCTTCTTCTCACGGAAAGGTTAGACTTCGCCTAAAGGTGCAGTTTGCAGTTCGGGTTGGAGAGAGGACCGAGCTCGCGCGTGCGTGGGGTGAAATCTGTGCCCCACAGAGTCTGCGGCCGTTGGGACCAGCATGACCCACGAGTGGGGAAGGGGCCCCACAGGGCTGCTGGCAAAAGGGAACGCTAAAAATAAGCCCATAGCTGGACTGGATGTAAAAAAAGCAGCCTTGGACTTTGCCAGTGTCCCGGCTGCTTGGTGCCAGGGGCGAGTGGGCGCACGGAGACTGTGCGCAGACCTGGAAGGTGGAGGCTTGCGAATTCACACAGAGTATCAGGCTCTTGTTACAGTTCCCCTTAGATCTGTGCATTTGATTATTAAACCCAGCGCATGGGATTCCCCAGTTGGGGTCATTCGCAGAGCCTGTAGGGGAAAGTTCTTTTTGGGGAGCCTAGGAAACAGAGCGGGCAGTAACCATTAAAGAACCAGCTCTGGGCAGTGGACTTTCCCAAATCAGTTTCAAGTACCATAGAGAAAAAAAACCCCTACTGGTAGAGAGGACTTATAACCTCGGAGGTCAATCCAGACACACTGCCACCCAGAGGCAGAGCCACATACTGTCTCTTCTGTGATCACAAATAAAGGTAGTCTGGTAAACAAATACAACCTGCCTTAAAATCAGGACTGTGGTTTATGGCACGGAGGGACAGTGTATCGCAGGGAAATTCAACACTCTCCTGAATGCCTGGCAGGACTAAGGCGTGCCAAAAAGAAGAGTAGAAGATCTGAAGCACCTTCACTACTGCATATTTTTATATTTTTTTAATTCTTTTTTCACCATTTAATTAAGAACCTATTTTATTATTTTTTTTTCACCACTTGATTTTACCTTTTTAATTACCACATTTTTTAACCAGTATTATTGCTATCATTTTACCATTTTTTCAAGTGTCATTTTATTTTTTATTTTTTTTATTTTTCTTTATTTTATTTTGGGATTAGTGTTCTACACTCTATTTTCATCGTTCCTTTAGCATCATTTCTCTCTCACATTTACCCTTAAGCCAAAACTCTCTTCCTCACTTTTCCCCTTTTGCTGTCCTGTTTCTCTTACCCTATTCCTGCTTTAGACTTTCCCTATTCCTTCTTTTTACCCACTGTCTAAATTTCACCCTACTTATATATCTAATTTCCAATCCCTTGCTCTAAATCCATATACACCTCTCTCTTATCTTTCTTCACTATCCAATTTTTTTTCTCTTTCTCTTTGTCGTTTTGCTAGTGTTTGCTTGATTTTGAGTATATTAGGTTTTTTTATGCTTGTTTGGGAGATTGTTTTGTTTTTCATTTTAATTTTTCTGTTTTGCTTACTTTTTCTTTCTCTGGTTATTTTTGTGTTTCTGTTTTCCCTTGCCTTGCTCGATATTAGTGGTTGTTTGTAGTTTGCATTAATCTCCAGGGATCTGCTGCTGGAATTCATTGAGATTAGTTGCGGTTCTCTTAGAGTTTTCTCCCCATACAAATAACCTCTTCCCCACCTCTATTTCATTCTCCCTCTTACTTTTTTTTGTTTTGTTTTTGTTTGTTTCTTTTTTTGTCTGTTTGTTTTTTTCTTTTCTCCCTTTTCTCAATATCATTTTGGCACTCCTTTTTGTTTTCTCCTTTTCTCTTTTTTATTCTTTATCCCCTAATTCTCTTCGCTTGGGTGGTCACCTTAATTTGGGGTTATTAATATCGTGAATAAATTTTGTTCAGTGCCTTGTACGTTGTGCCTTGTTGTGTTCTATTTTGTGCCTTTAAATCAATGGAGCAGAGAGAGAACTACCTTACCAACACCTGGAGAAGAGAGATCATGGTGAAACAAAGAACCAAACCACATATGAAAGCACAACAGGCATCATCAGAAAAGGAAGTAAACGAAATGGAGGCAAACAACCTTTCAGAGAAAGAATTCAGAGAAATGGCCATAAGGTGGATGAAAAAATTGGAAGACAATTTCAACAATATATGTAGGAACCAAGAGGAAATGAAGAAGAACCAAGAGGAAATGAAGAGAAACCAAGAAGAAATGAAAAATGACATCACTGCTATAAAGAACTCAATAGAAAGTATCAAGAGTAGACTAGAAGAAGCAGAGGACTGCATAGGCGAGGTAGAAGACAAGGTAGGAAAAAATACCCAAGCAGAACAGCTTCTAGAAAAAAAAATTAAAAAGCAGGAGGAGAGCCTAAGAGAACTCTGGGACAACGCTAAACGAAACAACATTCGAATAATAGGGATGTCAGAAGGAGAGGAAACTGAGCAAGGAATAGAAAACCTGTTTGAAAAAATAGTAACAGAAAATTTCCCTGATATAGGGAAGAAAAAACTCACACAAATCCAAGAAGCTCACAGAGTCCCAAACAAAATGAACCCCAAAAGACCGACGCCAAGGCACATAATAATTAAATTGGCAAACAACAACGACAAATCAAGAATCCTAAAAGCACCCAGAGAGAGACAGAAAGTTACCTACAAAGGATCCCCCAACAGACTAGCAACCAATTTCTCAACAGAAACACATCAGGCAAGAAGGGAATGGAATGAAATATACAAAGTCATGCAAAGGAAGGGTCTGAATCCAAGAATACTGTACCCAGCAAGGCTATAAATCAAAATTGAGGGTCAAATCAGGAGCTTCACAGACAAAAACAGTCTACGGGAGTTTATTACAACCAAGCCAGCAATGCAAGAAATACTAAAGGGTCTGCTGTAAATAGAAAAAATAGGAAACAAAGAAGGAACGCAGCAGCAAAGAACAAAAATGGCGACTAACAAGTTTCTATCAATAATAACTTTAAATGTAAATGGATTAAATTCTCCAGTCAAAAGGCATATGGTAAATGAGTGGATAAGAAAACATGACCCATATATCTGCTGTCTACAAGAAACCCACCTCAGAAAAAAAGACGCACACAGACTGATGGTGACGGGATGGAGGAAGGTTTTTCAGGCTAATGGAAGTGAAAAAAAAGCCAGGGCAGCAATACTTATATCTGACAAATTAGATCTCAAAGCGAAGGACATAAAAAGAGATAAAGAAGGCCACTTCATAATACTAAAGGGAGCAGTCCAACAAGAAGAAATAACTGTGGTAAATATATATGCACCCAATATAGGAGCACCCAAATACGTAAGAAATCTTCTGGAGAAGATCAAGGGAGAGATTGATAGGAATACAATCATAGTAGGGGACCTTAAAACCTCATTATCACCACTGGACAAATCCTCTAAACAGAAACTTAGCAAAGAAACATCAATCCTAAATGACTCACTAGATCAGATGGAATTAATTGACATCTTCAGAACATTTCACCCCAAGCCACAGAATATACATTATCCTCAAGTGCACATTTGTCATCTTCAATGATAGACCATATATTGGGTCACAGACAAAGTCTCTTCAAATTCAAGAAAATTGAAATCATATCAAGCATCTTCTCAGACCACAAAGGCATAAAACTGGAAATCAACTACAACAAAAACAATCCAGAAAAATCAAACACATGGAGACTAAATAGCATGCTATTAAACAACGACTGGGTTACCAGAGAGATCAAAGAAGAAATAAAAAAAACATCATGGCAACAAATGACAATGAAAACACAACAATCCAAAACCTATGGGACACAGCAAAAGCAGTCCTGAGAGGAAAGTTCATAGCTCTACAAGCCTACTGCAAGAAACAAGAAACAATGAGAATAAATGACATAACTCTACAACTCGAAGAGTTAGAAAGAGAGCAACAAAAAAAGCCCACTGTAAGCAGAAGGAAGGAAATTACAAAGATCAGAGTGGAGATAAATGACATAGAGACCAAAAAAAAAAAAAAAATACAAAAGATCAACAAAACGAAGAGCTGATTCTTTGAAAGGATAAAAAATATTGATACACCTCTAGCCAAGCTCACAAAGAAACAAAGAGAGAGGACCCAAATAAACAAAATCAGAAATGAAAGAGGAGAAATAACAACAGACCCCATAGAAATACAAAGGAATGTTAGAAAATACTATGAACAACTCTACTCCAACACACTAGACAACCTGGAGGAAATGGACATATTCCTAGAAAAATACAACCTTCCAAAACTTAACCAGGAAAAATCTAAAGATCTCAATAGGCCAATAACTATGGAGGAAATCGAAGCAGTAATCAAAAAGCTTCCAGCAAACAAAAGCCTGGGGCCAGATGGCTTCACAGGGGAGTTTTACCAAACATTCAAGGAAGAACTAAAACCTATCCTCCTCAGACTATGTCAAAAGATCTAAGAGGAAGGAACACTTCCCAGCTCATTCTATGAAGCCAACATCACCCTAATCCTAAAACCAGATAAAGACAATACAATGAAAGAGAATTATAGGCCAATATCCCTCATGAACATAGGTGCCAAAATCCTCAACAAAATCTTAGCAAATCGGATCTAGCAGTACATCAGAAGGATCATACACCATGAACAACTAGGATTTATCCCAGGGATGCAAGGATGGTACAATATCCGCAAATCAATAAATGTGATACATCACATAAACAAATTGAGAGAAAAAAAACACATAGTCATATCAATTGATGCGGAGAAAGCATTTGACAAAATCCAACACCCTTTCTTGATAAAAACTCTCAGCAAGATAGGAATTGAGGGATCATACCTCAACATAATAAAAGCCATATATGACAAACCCACAGCCAACATCATACTCAATGGGCAAAAACTAAAACCATTCCCCCTAAAAACAGGAACAAGACAGGGATGCCCCCTCTCACCACTCCTGTTTAACATACTACTGGAAGTACTAGCCATTGAGATCAGACAAGAAGAAGAAATAAAAGGCATCCAGATTGGAAAAGAAGAAGTAAAACTGTCCTTATTTGCAGATCACATGATACTGTATATACAAAGCCCTAAAGACTCCATAAAAAAATTATTAGTCTTAATAAATGAATTTGGCAATGTAGCTGGATACAAAATTAATGCTAAGAAATCCATGGCATTTCTTTACACCAATAGTGAACTTACAGAAAGTGAAACTACAGAAGCAATCCCATTTACTATTGCACCAAAAAAATTAAAATACCTAGGAATAAACTTAACTAAGGAGGTAAAAGACTTATATGCCAAAAACTACAGGACACTGAAAAAAGATATAGAGGAAGACACAAACAGATGGAAGAATATACCGTGTTCATGGATTGGTAGAATCAACATCATCAAAATGTCCATACTACCCAAAGCAATTTATAGATTCAATGCAATCCCCATTAAATTACCAATGGCATATATCACAAATCTAGAACGAACGTTCCAGAAATTCATCTGGAATAAAAAAAGACCCGGAATAGCTGCAGCAATCCTGAGAATGAACAAGGTTGGTGGGATCTCAATACCAGATATCAAACTGTATTACAAAGCCACTGTTCTTAAAACTGCCTGGTACTGGTACAAGAACAGACATATAGATCAATGGAATAGAATAGAGACCCCAGAAATCAACCCAAACCACTATGCCCAATTAATATTCCAGAAAGGAGGCAAGAGCATACAATGGAGTCAAGACAATCTCTTCAATAAATGGTGTTGGGAAAATTGGACAGATACATGCAAAAAGATGAAACTAGACCACCAACTCACACCATACTCAAAAATAAACTCAAAATGGATAAAAGACTTAAACGTAAGACGGGAAACCATAAAAATGCTAGAGGAATCCACAGGCAGCGAAATCGCAAACATATGCCGAAGGAATTTCTTCTCTGATAATGCTCCCAGGGCATTGGAAACTAAAGAGAAAATAAACAAATGGGACTACATCAAAATAAAAAGCTTTTGCACAGCAAAGGAAACCATCAACAAAACAATAAGAAGACCCACTACATGGGAGAACATATTTGCCAATGATACCACCGATAAGGGTTTAATTTCCAACATTTACAGGGATCTCATGAAACTTAACAAAAGGAAGATAAACAATCCAATAAAAAAATGGGCAACGGACCTAGATGGACACTTTTCAAAAGAGGACATACAGAAGGCCGAAAGACATATGAAAACATGCTCAAAGTCACTAATTATACGAGAGATGCAAATCAAAATGACAATGCGTTATCATCTCACACCTGTCAGAATGGCTATCATCAACAAATCAACAAACAACAAGTGTTGGAGAGGATGTGGAGAAAAAGGAACCCTTCTGCACTGCTGGTGGGAATGCAGACTGGTGCAGCCACTGTGGAGAACAGTATGGAGCTACCTCAAAAAACTAAAAATGGAACTCCCATTTGACCCAGTGATCCCACTACTAGGAATATATCCCAAGAAACCAGAAACGCCCATCAAAAAGGATATATGCACCCCTATGTTAATAGCCACACAATTCATCATAGCTAAGATTTGGAAACAGCCTAAGTGCCCATCAGCAGATGAATTGATTAGAAAACTGTGGTACATATACACAGTGGAATACTATGCTGTAGTAAAAATAAGGAACTCTTGCCTTTTGCAACAGCATGGATGGAACTGGAGAGCATTATGCTAAGTGAAATAAGCCAGTCAGAGAAAGATAAATACCACATGATCTCACTCATTTGTGGATTATAGAGAACAACATAGACTGATGAAAAGGGACATACCCAAAGACTGAGAAACAGCGATCAGCCTATCAATCCCCAGAAGGAAAGTAGGGGAGGGCGGGGGTAAGGGGAAGAGATCAACCGAAAGACTTGTATACATGTATATAAGCGAAACCAATGGACATGGACAACAGGGGGATGGGAGCATTAGTGTGCGGGGCGGGGGGGTGGTGTGGGGGAGATTGGGGGTTAATGGGGGGGGTGAGGACACACTTGCAATACCTTAACTAATAAAAAAAAAAAATGGAGAAAAAAAGTAACCACCAAAAAAAAAAAAAATCCGGAAAAGGAAAAAAAAAAACACCAAAAACAAAGAAACAGAAAAATAGAAAGAAAAAGCAAAACAATCTCACAAACAAGCATTAAATAAACCCCAATATACTGAACAATCAAGTAAACAACAACCAAATGACAGAGAGTGAAAAAAAATTGGATAGTGAAGAAAGAGAAGAGAGAGGTGTATATGGATTTACAGCAGGGGATTGCAAATTAGATATATATATGTAGGGTGAAATTTTAACAGGGGGTAAACAGAAGGAATAGGTAAAATGTAAAGCAGGAATAGGTTAAGAGAAACAGGAAAACAAAAGGGGAAAAGTGAGGAGGATAGTTTTGGCGTAAAGCTAAAGTTGAGTTAGAGTAAAATGATGCTAAAGGAAAGATGAAAATAGAATTTAGAACACTAATCCCAAAATAAGATAAAAAGAAAATATAATGACACCTTTAAAAAAGGTAAAATGGTAGTAGTAATAATACTGGTTAAAAATAAAAATGTAGTAATTAAAAAGGTAAAATCAGATGATAAAAAAATTAGTTTCTTAAGTAAAAGGTGAAAAAAATAAGATAAAAAATTAAAAATGTGCAGTAGTGAAGGTCCTTCAGTTCCTCTACTCTTCTGTTTGACATGCATTAGTCTGTCAGATATTCAGGAGAGTGTTGAAGTTCCCTGCGATACACTGTTCCTCCGTGTTGTAAACCACAGTTCTGATTTTAAAGCAGGCAGTATTTGTTTCCCAGACTGCCTTTATGTGTATTTACAGAAGTGTCAGTTTGTGGCTCAACCCCTGGGTGATAGTGTTTCTGGATTGACCTCCGAAGCTATAATTCCTCTCTAGCCAGTTGTTTGGGAGAGTCGACTGCCACAGAGCTGTTTCTTTGATTGTTACTCCCAGCTCTGATTCCCAGGTTCCACAAAAACAACTTTCCCCTGCAGTCTCTGCGAGTGACCCCAATTGAGCGATTCTATGTATTGGGTTTCATAATCAAACACAAAGATTTAAAGGGGAGAGAGAGAAAAAGAAAAGGGCCTGAGGAGGTCCACGAGCTCTCGTAACCCTCCACCATCCAGCTCTGTGCACAGTCTCTTCCGCACATCCTCTCTCCCCTGGTACTAAGCAGTGGGTACACTGGCAAAATCCGAGGCTGCCTTTTTGCACCCAGTCCAGCTATGGGCTTATTTTTAGAGTTCCCTTCTGGCAGCAGTCCTGTGAGACCCCTTCCGCACTCACGGATCACACTGGCCCCAAAGGCCGCGAACTTTGTGGGGTGCAGATTTCCCCGTGTACGTTCCTCTCTCCAACCTGAATTGCAAACTGCACCCTTATCAAGGCGGAATCTGACCTTTCCTTGAGGAGGAGCAGGGCTCCTCTGAGTCCACATATTCGAGCTGCTTTAAATACAGTGTTTCTGGGTCAGTAGCCGATTCCTGGGTGCCATGGTTGCAGGGTCTCAGGATGTGTATGCTTCTGAAAACAGCCACTCAAGATGGCTCGGACCAGGGTCTTTTTTTTTTATTCCAGATGAATTTTCGAAGAGTTTGTTCTAGTTCTTTGAAGTATGCCATTGGTAGTTTAATGGGGATTGCATTGAATCTGTATATTGGTTTTGATAGTATGGAATTTTTTTTTTAGATGGACCATTTTTTTTTATTGCTTAAAGTATTATAAAAAGTATTACATATGTCTCCTTTTTCCCCCCGCCCTTGACAATCCCCTGACCTCCCCTACCCCCCAGTGTCTTATTTCCATTGGTTATGCTTATATGCATGCATACAAGTCCTTTGGTTGATCTCTTACCCACCCCCCTCCTGCCCTACCACCCTCCCCGGCCTTCCTGCTGTAGTTTGACAGTTTGTTTGAGGCAGCTCTGCCTCTGTATCTATTTTTGTTCATAAGTATATAATGGTCTTTATTATCCAGAAATGAGTGACATCATGTGGTATTTTTCCTTCATTGACTGGCTTATTTCACTTAGCATAATGCTCTCCAGTTCCATCCATGCTGTTGCAAATGGTAAGAGTTCCTTCCTTTTTAGAGCAGCATAGTATTCCATCGTGTAGATGTACCACAGTTTTCTAATCCATTCATCTACAGATGGGCACTTAGGCTGTTTCCAGATCTTAGCTATGGTGAATTGTGCTGCTATGAACATAGGGGTGCATATATCCTTTCTGATTGGTGTTTCTGGTTTCCTGGGATATATTCCTAGAAGTGGGATCACAGGGTCAAATGGGAGTTCCATTTGTAGTTTTTTGAGGAAACTCCATACTGTCTTCCATAGTGGCTGCACCAGTCTGCATTCCCACCAGCAGTGCACAAGTGTTCCTTTTTCTCCACATCCTCTCCAGCACTTGTCGTTTGTTGATTTGATAATAGCCAGTCTGACAGGTGTGAGATGGTACCTCATTGTTGTTTTGATTTGCATCTCTCAGATGATTAGTGACTTTGAGCATGTTTTCATATGTCTCTTGGCTTTCTGAATGTCCTCTTTTGAAAGGTGTCTATTTAGATCCTTTGCCCATTTTGTGATTGGATTGTTTATCTTCCTTTTGTTAAGTTGTATGAGTTCCCTATAAATTTTGGAGATTAGGCCCTTATCAGATATGACATTGGCAAATATGTTTTCCCACGCAGTGGGTTTTCTTATTGTTTTGTTGATGGTTTCTTTTGCTGTGTAGAAGCTTTTTATTTTGATGTAGTCCCAGTTGTTCATTTTCTCTTTGGTTTCCAATGCCCTAGGAGCTGTATCGGTGAAGAAATTGCTTCGGCATATGTCTGAGATTTTGTTGCCTTTGGATTTTTCTAGTATTTGTATGGTTTCCCGACGTATATTTAAGTCCTTTATCCATTTGAGTTTATTTTTGTGTATGGTGTAAGTTGGTGGTCCAGCTTAATTTTCTTGCATGTATCTGTCCAATTTTCCCAACACCATTTATTGAAGAAACTATCTTGACTCCATTGTATGTTCTTGCCTACTTTGTCAAATATTAATTGAAGGTATTGGTTGGGGCTGATTCCTGGGATCTCTATTCTATTCCATTGATCGATATGTCTGTTCTTGTGCCAGTACCAGGCAGTTTTGCGAACAGTGGCTTTGTAATACAGCTTGATATCTGGTATTGAGATCCCACCTACTTTGTTCTTTCTCAGGATCGCTGCAGCTATTCGGAGTCGTTTTTTATTCCAGATGAATTTTTGGAGAGTACGTTCTAGGTCTGTGAAATATGCCATTGGTATTTTAATAGGAAGTGCATTGAATTTATAGATTGCTTTGGGCAGTATGGACATTTTAATGATGTTGATTCTACCAATCCAAGAACATGGTATGTTCTTCCATCTCTTTATGTCTTCCTCTATCTCTTTTTTCAACGTCCTGTAGTTTTCTGAGAAGAGGTCTTTTACCTCTTTAGTTAAGTTTATTCCTAGGTAGCTTAATTTTTTTGGTGCGATGGTAAATGGGATTGCTTTTTTAGTCTCTCTTTCTGCACATTCACTATTGGTGTATAGAAATGCCATAGATTTCTTGGCATTAATTTTGTATCCTGCTACATTGCCAAATTCATTTGTTAAGTCTAATAGTTTATTGATGGAGTCTTTCGGGTTTTTTAAGTATAATATCATGTCATCTGCAAATAAGGACAGTTTTACTTCTTCTTTTCCAATTTGGATGCCTTTTATTTCTTCTTCTTGTCTAATTGCAATGGCTAATACTTCCAGTACTATGTCGAACAGGAGTGGTGAGAGTGGACATCCCTGTCTTGTTCCTGTTCTTAAGGGAAATGGTGTTAGTTTTTGTCCATTGAGTATGATGTTGGATGTGGGTTTGTCATATATGGCTTTTATTATGTTGAGGTATGATACTTTAATTCCCACCTGCTGAGAGTTTTTATCAAAAATGGGTGTTGAATTTTGTCAAACGCTTTTTCTGCATCCATTGATATGACTATGTGGGTTTTTTCTCTCAATTTGTTTATGTGATGTATCACGTTTATTGATTTGCGGATATTGTACCATCCTTGCATCCCTGGGATAAATCCTACTTGGTCGTGGTGTATGATCTTTCTGATGTACTGCTGGATCCGATTTGCTAAGATTTTGTTGAGGATTTTGGCATCTATGTTCCTGAGGGATATTGGCCTGTAATTCTCTTTCACTGTGTTGTCTTTACCTGGTTTTGGTATTAGGGTGATGCTGGCTTCATAGAATGAGCTTGGAAGTGTTCCTTCTTTTGGCATGTTGTATTTTTCTAGGAATATGTCTATTTCCTCCAAGTTGTCTAGTTTGTTGGAGTAGAGTTGTCCATACTATTTATTTACAATCATTTGTATTTCTGTGGGATCTGTTGTTATTTTGCCTCTCTCATCTCTGATTTTGTTGATTTGGGTCCTTTCTCTTTGCTTCTTGGTGAGCCTGGCTAGAGGTTTGTCAATCTTGTTTATCCTTTCAAAGAACCAGCTCTTTGTTTCATTGATTTTCTGTATTGTTTTTTTGGTCTCTATGTCATTTATTTCTGCTCTAATCTTTATTATCTCCTTCCTTCTGCTCACTCTGCGCTTTTCTTGTTGGTGTCTTTCTAATTCATTGAGCTGTAGATTTAGATGATTTACTACCATTTTTTCTTGTTTGTTGAGATAGGCCTGTAGAGCTATAAACTTCCCTCTCAGGACTGCTTTCATTGCGTTCCAAAGGTTTTGGATTGTTTTGGTTTCATTGTCATTAGTTTCCAGGATGTTTTTAATTTCTTCTTTGATCTCATTGGTAACCCAATCAATATTTAATAACGTGCTATTCAGCTTCCAAGTTTTTGAGTATTTTGAGTTGTTTTTGTTGTAGTTTATTTCTAATATTATGGCCTTGTGGTCTGAGAAGATGCTTGGTATGATTTCAATCCTCTTGAATATAGGGAGACTTTGTGACCCAATATGTGGTCTATTTTTGAAGATGTCCCATGAGCACCTGAGAAGAACGTATATTCCCTGGCTTTGGGGTGAAGTGTTCTGAAGATGTCAATTAAGTCCATCTGATCTAGTGAGTCATTTAGGATTGCTGTTTCTTTGCTGAGTTTTTGTCTAGCGGATTTATCCAGTGACGTTGGTGGTGTATTAAAGTCCCCTACATGATTGTATTGTTGTCGATCTCTCCCCTGATATCTTCCAGGAGTTTTCTTATGTATGTGGGTGCTCCTGCATTGGGTGCATATATGTTTATTAGGGTATATCCTCTTGTTGTATTGATCGCTTTAGCATTATGAAGTGGCCTTCCTTATCTCTTGTTATGGCCTTCACTTTGTCTATTTTGTCTGATATAAGTATTGCTACCCCAGCTTTTTTTTCATTTCCATTTGCCTGAACGATATTTTTCCATCCCTTCACTTTCAGTCTGTGTGAGTCCCTTCTAATGAGGTGGGTCTCTTGTAGACAGCAAATATATGGGTCATGTTTTTTATACATTCAGCCACTCGATGCCTTTTGATTCGACCATTGAGTCCATTTACGTTTAAAGTTATTATTGAAAGGTACTTGTTTGTAGCCATTTCTATTTATTTGTTGTGGCTGTTTTCTTTCTGGGCTTTTTAGTTCTTCTTTTTACACCAGTCCCTTTAGCATTTCTTGCATTGCTGGCTTGGTGGTGATAAACTCCCTTAGCCTTTTTTTGTCTGTGAAGCTTCTTATTTCCCCTTCAATTTTGAATGATAGCCTTGCTGGATAGAGTATTCTTGGATTCAGTCCTTTGCTTTGCAATTCTTTGTAAATTTCTGTCCATTCTTTTCTGGCCTGATGTGTTTCTGTTGAGAAATCATTTGCTAATCTGATGGGGGATCCTTTGTAGGTAACTCTCTGTTTCTCTCTTGCAGCCTTTAAGATTCTGTCTTTGGCTGAAACCGGTTTGGCTCAGTGGATAGAGCGTCGGCCTGTGGACTGAAAGGTCCCAGGTTCGATTCCAGTCAAGGGCATGTACCTGGGTTGCGGGCATATCCCCAGTAGGAGATGTGCAGGAGGCAGCTGATCAATGTTTCTCTCTCATCGATGTTTCTAACTCTCTATCTCTCTCCCTTCCTCTCTGTAAAAAATCAATAAAATATATATTTTAAAAAAAGATTATGTCTTTGTCTTGTACATTTGCCATCGTTATTATGACGTGTCTTGGTGTGGGTCTTTTGGGGTTCATCTTGCCTGGGACTCTCTGTACTTGTGTAACTTTTTTCTTCCCCATATCAGGGAAGTTTTCTGCCATTATTTCCTCAAATAGATTTTCTAATCATTGCTGCTCTTCTTGTCCTTCTTGCAGCCCTATTGTGCGTATGTTACTTCGTTTCATGTTGTCCCGAAGCTCCCTTAGGCTCTCCTCCTGCTTTTTAATTCTTTTCTCCAGTTGCTGTTCAGATTGAGCTTGTTTCTCTGCCTTATCTTCTAATTCACTAATTTGGTCCTCTGCTTCTTCTAGTCTGCTGTTGAAACTTTCCATGGTGTTTTTGATTGTAGCTGTATCACTTTTCATTTCTTCCTGATGCTTGCATAGGTTGTTGATTTTCTCATCCATCCGGTGAATGAATTGTACAACCATTATTCTGAATTCTTTTTCTGTCATGTTGCATGCTTCAACTTCATTAATGTCCTTTCCTGGTGACTCCTCATTGTCTTTCCTCTGGGTGTTGTTTCTTCTCTTCATTCTGATCATCTCCCGATGGTTCAAACGTTGAGTTGCGTTGGCCTGAGCCGTGTGCAGTGGGAGCCTCCCACCACCCTAGTGTCACTGAAGAGCTCTGACACTAAGATGTGTGGTTATTGTGGGTTGGTGGGAACCAGGCTCGCTCAGAGTCAGTGTTGTCAGCGCTCAATGTGTCCTCGTACCTTTCTTTAGAATCAGGGACCCTGCCTGCACTGTGCTGAAACAGAGACCCCCCTGAAGCGTGTTGAAAACCAGAGTCCCCTAGCATGCGCCAGGAGTCAGAGTTCCCCAGAATCCAGTATCAGAGTTTCGGTTGCTTCGCGTGACCTTGCCTTTAGAATCAGGGCCCCTGTGTGCCCTTGCACCAGGAATTGGAGTCACTGGCTCTTAGTATGAATGCATAGGAAATCAGGATCTCAGGCACAGGTGAAAAGAAACACAGTCAAGTCACTGGTGCTTGGTGCTGCCACCTGCCCAGAGAATCGGGGTCCCTGGGCCTGTGATATGTGGGACAAATTCCTGGAGTTCGCGCGAATGCTCCCAGCTCAGGGCTCAGAAGCAGGCAGTGCGCCTAGGCTCAGTTCCTGGGGTTCACGTGTTTGCTTTCAGTCCAGGGCTCAGAAGCTGGCAGTGCCTGTAGGATCAGTTCCAAGGTGCTCACGCACTTCCAGGCTAAAGTTCCTGGAGCGCTGAGGCCCCAGCAAGGGGTGGGTCTATCAGTTAGTTACTCTGGTGCTGCCTGCAAGCCTGTGGGAAGGGGGGATGGGCTCTGTTACTCATGGATCTGCAGTGGGGACTTAGGAACTTTTGGTGTCCGCAGGTCTGTATCTGTGGTCACAGGTCTCTGTCCTCAGTGGCTGCAGGGTCCTGGTATGCGTCTGAGATCAGACTGGGTGGTGCTGAGGCCAGGATCCTAGTCTCAAGCAGCTCTGTTTCCCAAGATGACGTGGTCGCTGTGCCTGTGCTGGCCGCCCAGGAGTGTCTGCATAGGGAGCAGGACTCCGATGCCTAAGACTGCCCGGTTTAGCAGCCCCTTAGTAGACCTGCAGAATCTAACTGTCCGTAGCTCATACACACACAGCACACGCGTCCACACACTCCTCTATCACTTCCTTGCGCTCTCACACTCTCTCCCTCCCTACCTTCCTGCTGGTCGCCATTTTGGAAGTCTAGTATGGACATTTTAATGATGTTATTTCTACCAATCCATGAATACAGTATATTCTTTCATTTGTTTATATCTTCCCCTATCTCTTTTTTCAGCATCCTGCAATTTTCTGAGTACAGTTTGTTTACCTCCTTGGTTAAATTTATTCATAGGTATCTTACTATTAGTTTTTTAATGGTAAATGGGATTGTGTTTTAGTTTTTCTTTCTGTGAGTTCATTATTGGAGTATAAAAAAGCCATAGATTTCTGGTGCCATAGACCAATTCCAGCATGTCATAATTTTAAGAGTTCCATCAAAAGGTTGATAAAACTTGGGGAGTCAACAGGGTTGAGTCACAGATTTAGTCACCTGTTGGGAATGGCTTAAAGGCATTTCCCCAAACCTGCATAGGAAACTGATTGTGGCTGCCAGACAGTTAAAGGGCATCTTAATCTACATGTTATTGCCTACTACTGGCCAAACACCTGAACAGCCGTAGGCTATTCCCCCATTCTGACAATGGACTCTGTACCCTTTGAAACCTTACCCATTGAAGTGTATTATCTCCACCTTGCCTTCGTACAAATTGTGTTAATAAAAGCAAGGGTCCTAGACAAGAAGGGACACTCTTCAGTTCCTTTAGCTGAAGGTCCTTTGACCCCCAATGCCTTTCAAAATTATATCTCATCTCCGGACTCTTTATTAATCTCTGGATTTCCATGTCATCTACGCACAGCCCCTTTTCCAGATTCCTGAACCCTTCTTGATGCTGGGACATGAACCCCAGTATAAATGGATGCCCGAAGTGGGACTAGAGCGACAACATTCTGGGTGTTAATTTTGTATCTTGCTACATTGCTGAATTCATTTATTAGTTCTGGTAGTTTTTTTAATGCAGTCTTTATCGTTTTCTATGTACAATGTCACGTCATCTGTGAATAATGACAATTTTACTTCCTTTCCAATTTGGATGCCTTCTATTTCTTTTTCTTGTCTGATTGCTATGACTAGCACTTCGAGTAGTTTGTCAAACAGGAGTGGTGAAAGTGGGCATCCCTGTCTTGTTCCTGTTCTTAGGGGAAATGGTTTTAGATTTCCCCATTGAGTATGATGTTGGCTGTAGGTTTGTCATATGAGGATTTTATTATGTTGAGGTATGATTCCTCTATTCCCACTTTGCTGAGAGTTTTTTTTTTTTATTGCTTAAAGTATTACAAAGGGTATTACATATGTATCCATTTTATCCCCCCGCCCTAGACAGTCCCCTAGCCTCCCCTATCACCCAGTGTCTTATGTCCATTGGTTATGCTTATATGCATGCATACAAGTCCTTTAGTTGATCTCTTACCCCCCTACCTCCTGCCCCCCAACCCTCCCCAGCCTTCCCGCTGCAGTTTGACAATCTGTTTGAGGCAGCTCTGCCTCTGTATCTATTATTGTTCAAAAGTTTATAATGGTCTCTATTGTCCACGAATGAGTGAGATCATGTGGTATTTTTCCTTTATTGACTGGCTTATTTCACTTAGCATAATGCTCTGAGAGTTTTTTTTTAATCAGGAAAGGGTGTTAGATTTTGTCAAATGCCTTTTCTGCATGAATTGATATGATTAATTGATTTTTGTCTCTCAATCTGTTTATGTGATGCATCATCTTTTTCGATTCGTGGATATTGTACCAGCCTTGCATCCCTGGAATAAATCACATTAGGTGATGATGTATGATCTTTCTAATGTAATGCTGGATCTGATTTGCTAGAATTTTGTTGAGGATTTTAGCGTCTATATTCATCAGGGATATTGGCCTGCAATTCTCTTTCTTTGTAGTGTCTTCACCTGGTTTTGCCTTTTAATTTAATCTTACCTTAGGATCTAGTATACGTATATACAGATGCGGTTGGTGAATAAAGACACATAGGCCTCACATCATCAAATGAAATTATGAACAAAATATATGTATATGTCACAATTGGTCAGAAAGAAATTATTGAGAAAGTTTGATAAAGCACATGGAAAAGCCCTTGAGGTTGCAATCTATTCCCTACTCTACTGCTAACTTGAACTATAATCTTGAGGAAATCATTTCATACTACTCTAGTCCATTTTCCCCATCTTTGAAATGACACAGAAACATCAGATAATTGCTAATTTCCTTTTCAGTTTTGATATTCTATGATATCTTAGTTCAAATATAATAATAATTAATATTCATTAAGCACTTACCTTTTGCCAGATATAATGCTGAATAGCATTTTCATGTGTTAACTTATTTAAATCTCATGTAACCTTGTGAGGTAGGTACTGTTAGAGAAGTTAAAGATTTTGCACAGGGCCACAAAGTATTGTGATGGAGATTCTCACCCAGATATTTCTACTTCCGAGCTGGCATGAAATCCCCACACGATGTTACCTCTAAATATACAAGAAATGCTTGGTATTTGAAGATGTTCTACAGTGAATACTTTTTGAAAATGAATAATGATTTCCTAACTGAGAAGTTTTTACGTTCTTAATTTTTTTCGCATTTCCATTTGCTGTTTTATTTTAACAAGATTATACCTGTATTTGTTGAATGAGTAGAAATTCTTAAGTACTCAAAGTTTAAGATAAAGGAAGATAGCAAAGAATGAAATGTAATTCTTACCTTCCCTTGTCTCAGCAGGCTGATGATTTCCTAAAGTACCATTGACAGTCTTTCTTAAAAATAATGCTATGGAGAAATGGCTTAGAAAAATAATGTTTTTAAGTATTAATAATTTTTATCTTTTTCTCTCTTTTTACAGTCACTGTTTTGAGCCCAGCAGAAAAAGGTAAGAAGGTGTTATGAATTGTATTGGTTTGCACTGTGTTCTTTTTTCTATCTAAAAGTGGATTAATTACATGAAAGCTTATATTTTGAGCAACTTTCCAGGAATACAGTGAGGTAAGTGGAATGTTAAGGATGATGGTTTTCAGGAAGCTTACCAAGAGGTAGAGGAGAACATATTGTTAATGGCCTTTGGGCTATAGGATGAAAATTGAAAGTTACCAAAAAGTATGATGGAGAAGAATACGGATAACCACTCTGTTGGCCATAGTGACCCTAGGCTCTCTCTTGGTTCATCACTGTTTTCCTAGGTATATTGCCTTTTTACTCAAATCATCCCCTCTTCAAGGCATGGAGTAAGGGCTCCACAGAGGGCTTCTAAGTCTTTTACCATCACAGTTCCTATATATTTATTATACTCCCTTCAATTTCTCACTCCCATCTTGTCTTTTTCCCTTTTTTTTTCTTGTTTAAAGTATTACATATGTTTCCTTTTTCCCCAATTGACACCCCCCTGGCCACTCCCACCACCAAGGGCAAGCCCCCACAACCTCAGTGTCTGTGTGTCCATTGGTTATGCTAATATGCATGCATACAAGTCCTTTGGTTGACCTCTAACCCCCCCCACCCCCCCGCCTCCACTGCCTTCACTCTGAGGTTGGAAGATATGTTCAGTGCTACCTTGTCTCTGGCTCTATTTTTGTTCATCAGTTTATGTTGATCATTATATCCCACATAAGAGTGCGATCATGTGATACTTATCTTTCTCTGACTGGCTTATTTCACTTAGCATAATGCTCTCCAGGTCCATCCATGCTGTTGCAAATGGAAAGAGATCTTTCTCTTTTACAGTGGTGTAGTATTCCATTATGTACATGTACCACAGTTTTTTAATCCACTCATCAACTGATAAGCACTTAGGCTGTTCCCAAATCTTGGCTATTATACTAGTAAATTGTGCTACTATGAACATAGGGCTGCATATATTCTTTCTTTCTTTAAATTTCTTTATTAACTAAGGTATTACATATGCATCTTTATTCCTTGATTATCCCCCCCTCACTCATGCCCTCACCAGCCTGTTGTCTGTGTCCATTGGTTAGGCTTATATGCATGCATACAAGTCCTTTGGTTGATTTGTTCCCCTTACCCTTACCCTCCCCTACTTCCCTCTGAGGTTTGACATTCTGATCAATGACTCTATGTATCTGGATCTGTTTTTGTTCATCAGTTTATAATGTTCTTTATATTCCACAAATGAGTGAGATCACGTGATATTTATCTTTCTCTGACTGGCCTATTTCGCTTAGCATAATACTCTCCAGCTCCATTCATGCTGTTGCAAACGTTAGGATTTCCTTCCTTTTTATAGCAGCATAGTATTAAATTGTGTATATGTACCACTGTTTTTTAATCTACTCATCTCCTGATGGGCACTTAGGCTGTTTCCAAATCTTAGCTATGGTGAATTGTGCTGCTATGAACATAGGGGTGCATATATCTTTTCTGATTGGTGTTTCTGTTTTCTTGGAATATATTCCTAGAAGTGGGATCACTGGGTCAAATGGGAGTTCCATTTTTAACTTTTTGAGGAAACTCCATACAGTCTTCCATAGTGGCTGCACCAGTCTGCATTCCCACCAGCAGTGCACAAGTGTTCCTTTTTCTCTGCATCCTCTCCAGCACTTGTTGTTTAGTGATTTATTGATGATAGCCATTCTGGAAGGTGTGAGATGGTACCTCATTGTTCTTTTGATTTGCATCTCCTGAATGATAAGCGACTTTGAGCATGTTTTCATATATCTTTTGGCTTTCTGTATGCCCTCTTTCGAAAAGTGTCTATTTTGGTCCTTTGCCCATTTGTTGACTGGATTATTTATCTTGCTTTTGTTAAGTTGTATGATTTCCCTATAAATTTTGGAGATTAAACCCTTATCAGAGATAATATTGGCAAATATATAATCCCATGCTGTGGGTTTTCTTGTTTTTTTTTTTTTTTTTTTTTTTTTTTTTTTTTTTATTGATGGTTTCTTTTGCTGTGCAGAAGCTTTTTATTTTGATGAGTCCCATTTTTTTATTTTCTCTTTAGTTTCCATTGCCTTAGGAGCTGTATAGGTAAAGATATTGCTATGACAAATGTCTGCTATTATGGTGCCTATGGCTTCTTCTAAGATTTTTATGGTTTCCCATCTTACATTTAAGTCCTTTATCCATTTTGAGTTTATTTTTGTGTATGGTGTAAGTTGGTGGTGTAGTTTCAGTTTTTTGCAGGTATCTGTTCAATTTTTCCCAACACCATTTATTGAAGAGACTGTCTTGACTTCATTGTATGCTCTTGCCTCCTTTGTCAAATATTAATTGAGCATACTGGCTTGTGTCAACTTCTGGGTTCTCTGTTCTGTTCCACTGGTCTATATGTGTGTTCTTCTGCCAGTACCAGGCAGTTTTGAGAACAGTGGCTTTGTAGTATAGCTTGATATCTGGTCTTGTGATCGCTCCAACATTGTTTTTCTTTCTCAAGATTGTTGCAGCTATTGGGTTCTTTTTTTTTTCCAGATGAATTTTTGTAGAGTTTGTTCTAGGTTTTTGAAGTATGCTGTTGGTATTTTAATAGGGGTTGCATTGAATTGATACTTTGCTTTGGGTAGTATGGGCATTTTCATGATGTTAATTATCCCAATTCATGAACACAGTATATTTTTCCACTTTTTTATGACTACAGTTCCTTTTTTCAATGTCTTGTAGTTTTCTGAATACAGCTTTTTTACATCCTTGGTTAAGTTTATTCATAAACATCATTTTTTTGGTTATTGTTGCTGTGGTAAATGGGATTGTTTCTTTTCTCTTTCTGAGAGAGTACATTGTTGATGTATGAAAAGGCCATAGATTTCTTGGCGTTAATTTTGTATCTTGCTACATTGCCACATTAATTTATTAAGTCTAATAGTTTTTTGATGGAATCTTTCGGGTTTTTTATGTACAATAGCATGTCATCTGCGAATAAGGACAGTTTTACTTCTTTTCCAATTTTGATGTCTTTTATTTCTTCTTCTTGTCTGATCACAATGGCTAGTATTTCCGGTACTATGTTGAACAGGAGTGGTGAGAGTGGGCATCCCTGTCTTGTTCCTGTCCTTAGGGTAAATGGTTTTAGTTTTTGCCCATTGAGTATGATGTTGGCTGTGGGCTTGTCATATATGGCTTTCATTATGTTGAGGTATGATCCTTCTATTTCCACGTTGGTGAGAGTTTTTATCAAAAATGGGTGTTGGATTGTGTCAAATGCTTTTTCTGCATCAATTGATATGACTATGTGGTTTTTATCTCTCAATTTGTTTATGTGATGTATCACGTTTATTGATTTGCGGATATTGTACCATCCTTGCTTCCCTGGGATAAATCCTACTTGGTCATGGTATATTATCTTTCTGATGTACTGCTGGATCTGATTTGCTAGGATTTTGTTGAGGATTTTGTCATCTATGTTCATGGGGGATATTGGCCTGTAATTCTTTTTCATTGTGTTGTCTTTTTCTGGTTTTGGTATTAGGGTGATGCTGGCTTCATAGAATGAGCTTGGAAGTGTTCCTTCCTCTTGAATTTTTTGTAGTAGCCTGTGGAGGATAGGTTTTAGTTCATCCTTGACTGTTTGATAAAACTCCCCTGTGAAGCCATCTTGCCCTGGACTTTTGCTTGCTGGAAGCTTTTTGATGACAGCTTCAATTTCTTCCATAGTTATTGGCCTATTGAGATTTTTAGAATCTTCCTGATTGAGTTTTGGAAGGTTGTATTTTTCTAGGAATATGTCCATTTCCTCCAGCTTGTCCAGTTTGTTGGAATAGAGTTGTTCATAGTATTTTTTTTTTAACAATGCTTTGTATTTCTATGGGGTCTGTTGTTATTTCTCCTCTTTCATTTCTGATTTTGTTTATTTTGGTCCTCTCTCTTTGCTTCTTGGTGAGACTGGCTAGAGGTTCATCAATCTTGTTTATCATTTCAAAGAAACAGCTCTTGGTTTTGTTGATCTTTTGTATGTTTTTTTTTCTGTCTATATGTTGTTTATCTCCAGTCTAATCTTTATTATTTCCTTCCTTCTGCTTACACTGGGCTTTTCTTGTTGCTCTTTTTCTAACTCTTTGAGTTGTAGGGTTAGGTAATTTATTACCATTGTTTCTTGGTTTTTTTTTGCATTAAACTTGTAGAGCTATGAACTTCTCTCTCAAGACTGTTTTCGCTGTGTCCCATTTATTTTGGATTGTTGTGTTTTCATTGTCATTTGTTGCCATGATGTTGTTTATTTCTTCTTTGATCTCTCTGGTAACCCAGCCATTGTTTAATAGCATGCTATTTAGTCTCCATGTGTTTGATGTTTTCGGATTGTTTTTATTATAGTTGATTTCCAGGTTTATGTCATTGTGATCTGAGAAGATGCTTGATATGATTTCTATGTTCTTGAATTTGAAGAGACTTTGCCTGTGACCCAATATATGGTCTATCTTTGAAAATGACCCATGTACACTTGAGAAGAATGTATATTCTGTGGCTTTGGGGTGATATATTCTGAAGATGTCAATTAATTCCATCTGATCTAGTGAGTTATTTAGGATTGATGTTTTTTTACTGAATTTTTGTTTAGAGGATTTGTCCTATGGTGATAGTGGGGTATGAAAGTCCCCCAGTATGATTGTATTGCTGTCTATCTCTCCCTTGATATCCTCCAGAAGTTTTTTAAAATATATAGTTTATTGATTTTTCACAGAGAGGATGGAAGAGGGATATAAAGTTAGAAACATCGATGAGAGAGGAACATCGATCAGCTGCCTCCTGCACCCCTCCTACTGGGGATGTTCCCTCAACCAAGGTACATGCCCTTCACCGGAATCGAACCTGGGGCCTTTCAGTCCACAGTCCGACACTCTATCCACAGAGCCAGACTGGCTAAGGCCTCCAGAAGTTTTTTATGTATTTGGGTGCTCCTCTATTGAGTGCATATATGTTTACCAGAGTTATGTCTTCTTGTTGGATTGCTCCCTTTAATATTAGGAAATGGCCTTCCTTATCTCTTCTTATGTCCTTCACTTTGTGATCTAATTTGTTAGATATAAGCATTGCTACCCCAGCTTTTTTTTTCATTTCCATTCACCCGAAATAGCTTTTTCCATCCCTTCACCATCAGTCTTTGTGCACCATTTTTTCTGAGGTGGGTTTCCTGTAGACAGCAGATATATGGGTCAAGTTTTCTTATCCACTCAGTTACCCTATATCTTTTCATTGGGGCATTTAAACTATTTACATTTAAAGTTATTATTGATAGGTACTTGTTTGTCACAATTTTTATTCTTTTCCCCTGTGTTCCTTCTTCCTTTTCTATTTCTTCTTTTTACAGTAGACCCTTTTGCTGGTTTGGTGGTAATAAACTCCCTTAGTCCTTTTTTGTCTTTGAAGCTCCTGATTTCACCCTCAAATTTTGATTGATAGCCTTGCTAGGTACAGTATTCTTGGATTCAGATCCTTCCTTTGCATGACTTTGTGTATTTCATTCCATTCCCTTCATCCCTGATGTGTTTCTGTTGAGAAATCAGTTGCTAG
Organism: Myotis daubentonii; assembly: GCF_963259705.1. NCBI lineage: Eukaryota > Metazoa > Chordata > Mammalia > Chiroptera > Vespertilionidae > Myotis > Myotis daubentonii. Next base: position 97,467,314 of record NC_081861.1, on the reverse strand, counting down.
TCTGATCGGGGATCCTTTGTAGGTAACTTTCTGTATCTCTCTGGCTGCTTTTAATATTCTTACTTTGTTGTTGGTTTTTGCCAATTTAATTATAATGTGTTTTGGCATTGGTCTTTTGGGGTTTATTTTGTTTGGGACTCTGTGAGCTTCTTGGATTTGTGTGAGTTTTTTCTTGCCGTTATCAGGGATGTTTTTTGTCATTATTTCTTCAAACAGGTTTTTTATTCCTCGCTCAGTTTCCTGTCCTTCTGGCTCCCCTATTAAGTGGATGTTGTTTTGTTCTGTGTTGTTCCAAAATTCTCTTAGGCTCTCTTCCTGCTTTTTAATTTTTTTTTATTGTTGAAGCTGCTCTGCTTGGGTATTTTTTCCTACCTTGTCTTCTAGCTTAGTGATGCGGTCCTCTGCTTCTTCTAGTCCACTGTTGATGCTTTCTATTGAGTTCTTTTTGGCAGCGATGTCATTTTTCATTTCTTCTTGCTTCTTCATTTCTTCTTGGTTCTTACACATATTGCTGAATTTTTATTCTATTTTTATCATCCACTTTATGACCATTTCTCTGAATTCTTTCTCTGACAGGTTGCTTGCCTCCATTTCGTTTACTTCCTTTTCTGGTGATGCCTGCTTTTTCATTTGAGGGCCATTTCATTTTCTCCCCATGATCTCTCTTCTTCGGGTGTCTGGTTATGTAGTTCTCTCTCTCCTTATCCCAGGCGAAATATGACCTTTCTGTGAGGAGGTTGAGAGGTCCTCCAAATCCTCATGCTCACGCTGCTTGGGGGCCAGTGTTCCTGGGTTCACAGCTGTTCGCTGGGTGCAGATGTTGTAGATTCTCGGGATTTTCAGGCTTCCAAAAACGTCCACTCTCCCCTTCAAGACGGCACAGTCTCTGTTTCAGAGCCTGTCACTCGGGAGGGATCCCAGTAGCAGTTCCGGGTCAGGGGAACCCTGTCTGGCAACCCCCCATAGTCTCCTGGAGTATAGCTGTCCCTCAACTCACAAACAAACACTCCCCATGTGACCAAACAGTCTCCTTTCGTTCTCTCACTCATGCACTATCTTGCAGTCTTCCTTCCGGTCGGCAGCCATCTTCCTTCTCTCCAGAGATGTTTCTAATAACAACTTTACGCTACTTCCTCTATGTAGTTTAAGATTCCATAATTTTTTATCAAGGAATTTATAAATCTTTTGTTTCAGGAGAAAAGCTGAAGTAGTCATTCTACTTTCAGAAGCTATTCTCATAATTAGGTATTGACATTGCACCACAGTGACTAAATTTAGAACAACTGCATGCTTAGGTGGATTTTTCTTTGGTAGTTGGTCATAGCTGACTTCTGCTCCTGAAAACCTTAGCACATGTGGAAAGAAAAAAAATACATTTGAAAGGCTTTTGGCTTTCATACAGTAATTCCAGCTCCAGCAGCTTCTGATGCTTCATGGCAGTGATCAATAACAAATAAGCAAAGGGCTCTACTGTGCCTCTTTGCTTACAAAAAGATGTTTTCCCATTTCATTTGAATATCATTGAGTAGTCCAGTTCAGGGATACAATTCACAAACTGTTTAATTTCTGTGATGATCTGAAACCTCATAGAGCATCACACGTATATAGAAAGACTTGATGTCTCTGCCATTTATGAGTGATTACTCTAGGTACAAAATATTTAATTATAAATAAATATGTTACTAGCATTTTAAGGCAGAAAAAGAATGGACTTCCATACTTTGGGATCATGGCTTAGGAACACCATATATAAGGAGAAACATATTGAAAGTCATGGGACCTATCCATAACTCAGTAACACTTATTGCAGAGTGAAATGTGGCAGAGAGGTGGTAAATTCCCTCACAGGAATGTTGAAGAGGTGCTTCCTTCTTGGTATAGTAAGCTAAACAACAAAATTACCTCTGAGGCCTGTTTCTCATAGTTCACATGTCTTGGAATCACCTGTAGGAGTAGCTAAATTCTTGGAACCAAACTCAAATTACTGATTCAGAATCTTTGGTTAGAGCTTCGGAATTTGCATTCTAATAACCACCTGAATTGATTTAAATGCACACTAAAATTTGAGAAGCACTGCTCTGAAAGAAAGAGCTCTGGACTGGGAGTGAGGACACTGGGATTCTGGTTCCATCATTTCTATGAATTTGCTGGGTACCCTGACCATTTCGCTTACACTCTGTGGGCCTCAGTTACCTGTCAAAAGTGAGGCAGTTGAAAAAAATGATCTCTATGTTCTCACTCAACTGTGAGCCAGTAGCTCTCTGCCAGGCCTGGCTGCTCCGGGCCTGCTGCCCAGAGGCTCTCCTTGGCCCAGAGGCCCATCTGTGCCTGGGAAATGCAAACAACCCATCTCCCTGTTCTCAGGAACTCTGATAAAGGGCTTCCTTCCTATTCCTTGGCCAGCTTTCACCCCTGTGCCTCCACCACCAGCCCCTCCTGTCACATTATCCTCCACCCCCTCCACCCTCTGGCCACCAGACTTGACCTTGCCTAGGAGTTGGGGTCCACTCAACACTGCTCAGATCACCAGTTCCTTCTCTTCTTATGCAAGTGTTCTGTGCTCCAGCCTGGCCAGAGGCCCATCTGTGGCCGGGAGTGGAACGCTTGCCTTGATGCTGCAGCTACGAAGCAAGCACTCTACCAGGCTGCTCACGCTGCCCACTCTCAGTGGCCACCCTCCGCAGGACTGGGGGACTCCAGCGGGGCTGAGAGGACTGGGTGCCGCCGTCTTGTGGCTATGGGCACGGGCCATCTTTGTGACGGAGTGATTGTTAATTTGCATATTTCCCTTTTATTAGGTAGAATAGGATAGCCTGTATTCTACCAATCTACTAAATGACTTTGTCTTGGTCATTTAATCTCATAATTCCTCATTTTCCACCCTTCTATAGAAAAGTACTCATAACTTCTATGAAATCAAAGGATTTAAAAATAAGACGGGAAACCATAAAAATACCAGAGGAATCCACAGGCAGCAAAATCTAAGACATATGCCGAAGCAATTTCTTCACTGATGCTGCTCCTAGGGCAGTGGTTCTCAACCTTCTGGCCCTTTAAATACAGTTTCAAATGTTGTGACCTAACCATAAAATTATTTTCGTTGCTACTTCATAACTGTAATATTGCTACTGTTATGAATCATAATGTAAATATCTGATATGCAGGATGGTCTTACGTGACCCCTGTGAAAGGGTCGTTCGACCCCCATGGGGGTCGCGACCCACAGGTTGAGAACCGCTCTCCTAGGGCAATGTAAACTAAAGAGAAAATAAACAAATGGCAGTACATCAAAATAAAAAGCTTTTGCACAGGCAAGGAAACCATCAACAAAACAATAAGAAAGCCCACTGCATGGGAGAACATATTTGCCAATGTTATCAGTGATAAGGGTTTAATCTGCAACATTTACAGGGAACTCATACAACTTAACAAACGGAAGATAAACAGCCCAATCAAAAAATGGGCAGCAGACCTAAATAAATACTTTTCAAAAGAGACAGAAGGAAGGCCAAGAGACATATGAAAACATGCTCAAAGTCACTAATTATCTAAGATGCAAATCAAAACGACAATGAGGTACCATCTCACACCTTTCAGAATGGCTATCATCAACAAATCAACAAATGACAAGTGTTGGCAAGGATGCGGAGAGAAAGGAACTCTCGTTCACTGCCGGTAGGAATGCAGACTGGTGCAGCCACTGTGGAGAACAGTATGGAGTTTCCTTAAAAAACTAAAAATGGAACTCCCATTTGACCCAGTGATCCCACTGCTAAAGGGTGTCCCAAAATTCACGCAAGAAGTAATTTTGATAGAAAACACAGATTTATGATTAAAAATTGTAAACTTTTTATTGATTAATTAAATATACAGTATAGGGTTATGTATGGAATAGAATATCGGGTAAATGGCCTCCAATTTAGGCAAAAAAGCTGGATTATCATGTCACAATAGCGAGCACCATTAACTGTTATTGCCTGAGCAGCCGCATTTTTGAAGTAAAATGGTCCGATGATGCCTCCAGCCCAAAATCCGCACCAAACAATGTCACGTTGTGGATGCATTTGTTTCTCAATAATCACTTGTGGATTTTCTGAACCCCAAATGCGACAATTTTGTCGATTATCCAAGTCATCAAGATGAAAATGAGCCTCATAGAAATTCAACTACATTTATGCAAAATGGTCATGGAAAATTTCAACAAAAGAGTGTATGTGCCAGCAAAGCTGTGGCAGCAATTTACCCGATATGCTATTCCATACATAACCCTATACTGTATGCTTTATGAATCAATAAAAACTTTGCAATTTTTAATCATAAATCTGTGTTTTCTATAAAAATTACTTCTTGCGTGAATTTTGGGACACCCTTTAGCAGTGGGATCACTGGGTTAAATGGGAGTTCCATTTTTAGTTTTTTAAGGAACCTCCATACTGTTCTCCACAGTGGCTGCACCACTCTGCATTCCTACCAGCAGTGCACGAGAGTTCCTTTCTCTCCGCATCCTTGCCAACACTTGTCATTTGTTGATTTGTTGATGATAGCCATTCTGACAGGTGTGAGATGGTACCTCATTGTCATTTTGATTTTATTTGCATCTCTTGGGCAGGGCTGGGTCCCAGGGGATCAACAGGGTGGAGCAAGCAGTTATGGCTGCTCTCAGTCCTGCCCTCAGAGGCTCTGCTTCTCAGTGTCCTGGCAATCGCTGCAAGCCCCTCCCCCCACCCCCCCCCCCACCCCCCGAGAGAAAGCTGCCCTTGAGTTCCAACGGATGCCAGACAGTCCCACTTCTCCCGTATGAGTCTGGGTCCCCAGAGAGTCGCCCGGAACTGGTGCTCAGAGCTTGAGACTCCCTCCAGATTGAAAAAGACAACCGTGTCCTCAGCCACCAGCCCTCTCTGCATGCGCCTCTGTACCTCTGTATTTTACTTCCACACCGTACCTCCTCTGAGTCTCGGTATGCTTTTCTCTTCCCTTGTAGTTGTAGAGTTTCCACTCAGCCAGCCTTCCTGTGGTTCTGGATGATGTTCGTTCCGTCTTTTAGTTGTATTTTTGAAGTGGTTGTGCGAGGCAGCAATCTCCAGTGTTTACCTATGTCGCCATCTTGGTTTCTCCTATTTTACCAATTTTGAATCCCCAAAATAAATCCAACTTGGTAATGATGTATCATCTTTTCAATGTATTGCTGGATGTGATTTGCTAATACTTTGTTGAGCATTTTAGTATCTATATTTATTAGGGACATTAGCCTGTTATTTTCTTTCTTTGTAGTGTGATTATTTTATTTTGGACTTTAGATGGTCTCATAAACATAGCTTAGAAGTGCTCCTTACTCTTGAATTTTTCAGAGTATTTTTCGGAGGATTGGTGTTAGTTCTCTGAATGTTTGGTAGATCTCCCCTGTGATGTGGTCAGACTAGGGCTTCTTCTAATATACTGTTGATTTCTTCCAGGGTATTCTTTATTTCTGCTATTTCATTCTCTATTTCTGAATCATTCTTATTCATGATTTCTATATCTTTTTTCATTCTGATGTACTTCCTCCTAAATTTCTTATAGTTTTCATTGTATCACTTGTATTTCTTGCTATGATGTTTGAGGATCCTTATAACTATTAGTTTGAAATCTGTATCTGACTAATTGCTTGCCACCATTTCATTTAGATCAATTTCTGGTTAATCTTCCTTTTCTTTCATTTTGGGGTTGTTACTTTGTTTCTCCATTTTAGCTTTCTCTTTGTGTTTGTTTCCTTTTATTAGATAGAACTGCTTTGTTTTCCAGTCTTCATGGGGTGGTCTTATGTAGAAAGTCTCTTATGTGACTTAGTTGTAGAGCCTCTTTGAATGACTAAGCTCGATGTACTAGGAATGTCCCTCATGCAGGTTAATTTAGCTCTTCTGTTATAATTGGTATTGATTGCTGATGCATGATTTGAGGGTGGGGTCTCCCTTCAGGCTTGTTGACTCTAAGGCTCAACTCGTATCATGTAGTGCCAGCTGTAATACAGATGTGTACAGAGCAAAACAACACCAAACCAAAAAACATGAAAAACAAATCAAAACAAATCAACAATAAAGGCTGAAAAAGAAAGAGAAAATGTTAGAAAACAAACAGTACCAATTGGCTAGAGACCCAATTTATTGGAAGGGGGAGAACCAAAAAGGAGAATATGGAAGCAAATAAGGAAGAGAAATAAAGTTAGGATCTGGTATTTATTTGTGGAGGTCACTGGATTTTGCAATGGTATTGTTTATTCTGCCCCTTGGTGTGTTGGTCCTGGGCCTCCTTGGAGGTTCCCTGGTGGCAGTCAGTGTGAGTCACTGTCTCTGCTTGGTCCTGGGCAACCTGGCTGAATCCCACCATGGTGGAGACCCACGGGGTCTGTTGGGTTGTAGCCCAGATACTGGGTCTGCCTTGGGTATAACACTCTTAATGTCTCTGATCTGTCCCATTTTCCCTGCCTCCACAGAACTGAGCTCTGTGGGGTATCTGGTCTCGGTTAGGATGGTTTGAACAGACTCATGTTGCGAGTGGCATCTGTAGCGTGCAGGACAGATGGGCGGGTCCTTGTTCTCCTCCAATGTCTCAGCTCTGCCTGGTTTGCTTACACCCCTTTGCTACCACCACTAGAAGGAAGGGCTTTAAAATATTAATAAAAATAAAATAAAAATGTTAAAATTCAGCCTAGCTTGGCACTCCAAATTTTCAGTACCTTTTGCCCCTTCTAGGTGTGGCATCTGCCCAGGCTCTGTCTAATCAGGCCCAATGTCTGACTCTCCTGCACCACCAGACCTATATGTACATATTTCCAGGCCAGTGCTATTCCCCCTTGCCTGGGGTTGTTGCAAGGGAGGGCAGAAATAGTCGTTCTGCCGGTGGGAGAAAGGGTACTTCCCCTGCACTCCAGTTAGGTAGAACTGATCTTCCTTCCTGGTGCCTACTGTCCAGTTCACATCCTGTTCTCTGCTAACAGTTGCACAGATCTACAGCTTTTTTAGTTTCCACTTGGCCCTCAGTCCTAGCAGTACCCTCCCAGACAAACACCTCAGTTTCCTACCCTGACTTCTGTTAGTTGGGTCATGTGGCCCAGACCACTGTGGAGGTTAGCAGCAAGGTGGGTGCACTGGGTCACATTGGTGGGGCCAGAAGTGCTTGGGCAGGGCTGTGTGCACTGAGTTACAGCAGTTGTGGGGCCTTTCGCGGGGGGGGGGGTCCACAGCAGTGGGGCAAAGTGCACTAGATCTGGTGTGATGGGTCACAGTGATCGGTTGGGGCAGCCTGAGGTGCTGAGTTGTGGTGGCTGGGCCAGGTGCACCATGCTGCTGCAGAGTGGCTGGGTCCCTGTGTCACAGTCATTCCCTGCAGAGTCCTCCCAAGGAGGACCCTCTACCCAATATCTTTTTATTGGAATATTTAGGCCATTTACATTTAAAGTGATTATTGATACTTATTTAATGACATTTTATTCTTTGTTGTTGTTGTTAATCCTCACCTGAGGATATTTTTACATTTATTTTTAGAGAGAGTGGAAGAGAGAGGGAAAGACAGAGAGAAATATTGATGTGAGAGAAACACATCAATCGGTTGCCTCCTGCACAAGCCCCAACTAGGGCCCAGCCAGGGAGGAGCCTGCAACCAAGATACATGCCCTTGGCTAGAATTGAACCCATGACCCTTGGGTCTGCAGGCAGACACTCTAGCCACTGAACCAAACCAGCTAAGGAAACATTTTAGTCTTTATAACTCTTAAGGAAGAGCTGTTAACACTTTTTGTAATGCTGATTTGGTGATAATGAACTCCTTTAGCTTTTTCTAGTCTGTAAAGCTTTTTTCCTCATTCAATTATAAATGATAACATTGCTGTAAATCTAATGAACAAAATAAACTGATGAACAAAATAGATCCACAGATAGAGAAGCATGGAACTGATGGATGAATCTCAGAAGGAGGGGGTTGAGGTGGGAGGAGAGTAACCAAAGAACTTATATACATACTAGAGGCCCAGTGCACAAAAATTTGTGCACTCGGGGGGGGGGGGAGGGGGTCCCTCAGCCCAGCCTGCGCCCATTCACAGTCCAGGACCCCTTGGGGATGTCCACCTGTCTACTTAGGCCCACTCCCCAGGGGATCAGGCCTAAGCTTGCAGTCAGACATCTTTCTAGCAGCCAGGGAGCCCTTGGGGATGTCCGACTAAAGGCTTAGGCCCCCAAGGGATCAGGTCTAAACCGTTAGTTGGACATTCTTAGTGCTGCCGCGGAAGTGGGAGAGGCTCCTGGCACCACCACTGCGCTGGCCAGCCATGAGCCAGCTTCTGGCTGAGTGGCACTCCCCATATGGAAGTGCACTGACCACCAGGGGGCAGGTCCTGCATTGAACATCTGCCCCCTGGTGGCCAGTGCGCATCATAGCAACCGGTTATTCTGCCATTCAGTCAATGTACATATTAGCCTTTTATTATTATTATATAGGATGTCCCTATTTCCCCCCTTTTGCCCCCTCTACCCAGCTCTTGCCCCCCACTTCTCTCTGGCCATCACCTTACTGTTGTCTGTGTCCATAGGTTGTGCATATATTTTCTTTGGCTAATCCCTTCTTTAAATTCACTTCTTTAAATTTGTATTTTCAGATAAGTGCTTATAACTGCACTATTATATATTTTCTATTATGTCATTTAGAATTAAGATATTTTTTAATTGAACCCTTGTAAATTTAAGCACAATTTAATAAATTATGCTAGAAGCAATTAGGAGATTTTTCATGTAATGCAGATACATTTCAATTAATATTTTATTAATTTTTAAATTTTTTAATATTTTAATTTGAAATAATATAATACATCTAAAAAAACTATAAAATACTGCAGCATATTATATATACCCTTCTCCCAATTTCTTAGGTGTTAATAATTTAAACATAACCATTATACAACTAACAGAATTTGGAACATGTTTTTCTTATAATCTCTTTAATGTTACTTAATCCATTTACTTTGTTTTTGTTAATCTTCACCCAAGGATATTTTTCCATTGAATTTTAGAGAGAGTGAAGGGAAAGGGAGAGACACATAGATTGTTTGCCTCCTGCACATGCTTTGATAGGGACTGGGGATCAAGCCAGCAACTGAGGTACATGCCCTTGCCTGGAATCGAACCTGGGACCCTTCAGTCCACGGTCTAATGCTCTATCCACTGAGCAAAACAGGCTGCAGCTTAATTCATTTACTTTTAATCTATATGTGTCTTTATATGTAAAGCGGGTTTTGTTTTTGATTCACCCTCATAATCTGTCCTTTAGTTGGTGCATTTATGCCACTGACTTTCAGAGTGCTTACTGATATAGTTACTACCATATCAGGCGGCTTCTGGGTCCCGCCCTGCCTTGCCTTTTTTTTTTTCCCTTTTTTCTAAAACATTTCACTTTATTTAAAAGAAGCCAATATACAGGATATAAAGGGTATGATATTTACAACAGTACAGTAAATAGGTTGATTTCCCGGTAGGATCAGTAGTCTTTCAGTGAGTATTAACCCCCTTTCCCCTTGATGCTTGACCCAGCTGGCAAATCAACAGCAACAGTGGGGTGGGATGGGACTGCAGGATAGAAAGTCTTCCTGAAGGGATTAGTAGATGCTAAAATGTCCATGAAGGGGTCTTGGGGTGAGGGGTGCCTCTGCCTCATTCCTTTGAGGGCTTGGCAGCAGGAATGCTGAGGGATTTGCCCCAAACTAACACACGGCCCACCCTGAGCCTGTAAATCTTTCACCCATGGAATATTCCCTTCCTGAGAGAATCAGCCCTAATCCCTCAGCCAGTGCCTGGAGGAGCCGCCCAGGCCGTGGGCACATCCAGGACTGTGGACATTTCATGGCATTTCCACTCCCACTCCAGCTGCCTAACAACTCTGCACTACTCCCCTCGCCCACCTCCCCCGTCACTCCATCAGGACACCGTGCACAGGAGGGTACACTGGTTTTCCCATGTACATTGGGAACTGGCTGTTTCTGTTTTCTGGAGTAAAAAGGTTCCTGTGGGTCGGTTAAGGTCTCTGCTTGGCAAGAAGCTCTGTAACAGAGCCACTGACCACACCCACCTCCTCTGGGCATGGAGCAGCTCCGGCCCTCAGAGCTCATCTCTCCAGCAGAACTGAAGGGAAGACCATGTGTACCCTTCTGTCCCTCACCCTTCACATGCCCAGAACCTTCAGGGTCACACTTCCTAATTCCTATCACTGTATTTCATTAGTTCCATATTGTTTTACTAATCATGAATCTAAACAGATTGGTTCAAAAGGAGATCCTTCTATTTTTAAAGTAGCTGGGGCTTCTGGGGGCGGGCCTTGCCTTGCAGCCTGGACCGCTGATGGGTGGTTCCCAGGCCGCAAGGCAAGACCAGCTGCTGAGGCTTCTGGGGGCGGTCCCCACTGGGGTGCCTGGCCAGTCTGGGTGAGGGGCTGAGGGCCGTTTTCAAGCTGGCGGGTGACTGAAGCTCCCAACCCCTCCTTTCTTTCTTTCTTTTTTTTTTATTCTGGGATTTATTTACCTTCTATGGCTGTCACTGGAGCTGAGAGCTGGCTTTAGCTCTGACGCCGGCTCCAGCTTGAGGCCTCGGCTGCTGAAAGCAGGTTATCTTGGCTTTGTTTAGCTTCTATAATTGAAACTCTGTTGCCATCACTGGCGCTCTAAGCTCTGAGCTCACTGATGACTGAAAGCAGCTATCTGGGCTTTGTTTAGCTTCTATAATTGCAACATTATTGCAAACGGAGCTCCGAGCTGGGCTGCTGCAGGCCGGGAACTCTTGGTGCACCCCCTTGTGGTCTTTATGCACAGTGTTGTTGTAGTTAAGCCTTGATTGTTGTAGTTAACATAGGGAGGGAATGACCTCCAGGCCAATTGGCTGTGAGAATCAGCTGTGTCTGCAGTGGGAGAACTTCTGTGCTGGAGACACCCCTCTGGGGCAAGCCTTGCTTCAATGGGGCTTTGGTGCTCACTGGGTCTGCCCCCTGAGTGTGTCCTTTAAAGGTCCGAGGAGCTGCAAACTGGATGGTCCCACTCTGTCCACTGGGGACACTCGCTCCTGGATCTCTAGGGAGGTGCTAATCTAGCCTTTGCCTGAGGCTACCCAGCAAAAGCCTCTGTGCAGAGCTTGGGTGGGACGGGGCGGGTCCCACGGGATCCACAGGGTGGAGCAAGCAGTTATGGCTGCTCTCAGTCCTGGCCTCAGAGGCTCTGCTTCTCAGTGTCCCGGTGATCGCTGCATGCCCCTCGGAGAGAAAGCTGCCCTCGAGTTCCGACCGATGCCAGACAGTCCTGCTTCTCCCATGTGAGTCTGGGTCCCCAAAGACTCGCCCAGAACTGGAGCTCAGAGCCAGTTTGAAAATCTGGAGCTCCCTCCAGATTGAAAAAGACAACCGTGCCCTCAGCCACCAGCCTGCTCGGCATGCACCTCCGCACCTTAGTATTTTACTTCCGCACTGTGCCTCCTCTGAGTCTTGGTATCCTTTTCTCTTTTCTTCTAGTTGTAGAATTTCCACTCAGCCAGCCTTCCTGTAGTTCTGGATGATGTCCATTCCGTCTTTTAGTTGTATTTTTGAAGTGGTTGTGCGAGGCAGCAAACTCCGATGTTTACCTATGCCGCCATCTTGGTTTCTCCTATCTCTTTGTTTTATCATTTCCCATTTTAATTATGATGTGTCTTGGTGTGGGCCTCTTTGGAGTCACCTTGTTGGTTCTTCCTGTATGTCCTGGACTTGTGTATCTTTTTCCTTCACCAGGTTATGGAAGTTTTCAGTCATTATTTCTTTTTCTTTCTCTTTTTTTAAAAAAATATATTTTATTGATTTTTCACATAGAGGAAGGGAGAGGAATAGAGAATTAGAAATATTGATGAGAGAGAAACATCAATCAGCTGCCTCCTGAACACCCCCTACTGGGGATGTGCCCACAACCAAGCTATAAGCCCTTGACCGGAATCGAACTTGGGACCCTTCAGTCCACAGGCCAGCACTCTATCCACTGAGCCAAACCAGTTAGGGCCGTTATTTATTTAAATATGTTCTAAATCTCTTGTTCCCTCTCTTCTCCCACTGATATGCCTATGATGTGCATATTGCTATGCTTCATGTTGTCCCAATGATCACTTAAACTATCCTCTTTTTAAAATATTTTTTTCTTTTTAGTTTTTGATTGGGTGTTTTAAGCTACCCAGTCTCTTTCAATTTGGTGATTTGATTCTCTGCATCATTCAACCTACTGCTTATTTCTTCCAGTGTATTGTACATTTCACATATTGTATTCTTCATTTTTGACTGGTTATTTTTTATGGTTTCTATGTCCTTTACATGCTGTTGTAGTTCTCACTAAGTTTTTTTCAGTTTATACTGTTAGTTGAGCATCCTTATAACCATTTTTTGAACTTTGTATCTGGTAAATTGCCTGCCTCCATTCATTTAGTTCCCCCCCCCTTTTTTTTTAGATTTCTCTTGTTCTTTAATTTTAGGTTTCTTTGTCTCCCTATTTTGGCTGCCTGTCTATGTTTATTTCTATGTATTAGGTAGATCTTCTATGTCTTCCAATCTTGGGAGGGACTCTGGAACAGGTCAATACAAGATGCTGCATGTGATTTGTCCTGGGCAAACCTGTTTGGAGCTATGAAGCAATTCACCATTTGAGTCTGACTCTACTGGTCCTGGATGTGCATGAAAAGGATCAAGCTATGCAACAAGGCTGACTTTCACCAGCACTGAGTCCAGGTTCAGGTCAGCAAAAGGCCCTAGGCACCCTGAGATTAGCCTACACCTGACTCGTCTGCCAGCTGCCTCTTAGGTTCAGTCACTGAAACTGCCTCTGGTGGTAATTGAGTTGTAGGAAGAAGGTTCTCTCGGTGAGTCACCAATTTGTTGCAAGTGGTTTTCAACAGAGTGATACAGGCTAAATCTCAGTGACATTCTTAGGTCTGAGGCATCTCAGCAAATGTTCTAGGGCAGCGGTTCTCAACCTGTGGGTCGCGACCCCTTTGGCGGTCGAACGACCCTTTCACACGGGTCACGTAAGACCATCCTGCATATCAGATATTTACATTATGATTCATAACAGTAGCAACATTACAGTTATGAAGTAGCAACGAAAATAATTTTATGGTTGGGTCACAACATGAGGAACTGTATTTAAAGGGCCAGAAGGTTGAGAACCACTGTTCTAGGGTATATCTTATCTAGCTGCTACCCATGAGTTGCCTGCAGACCTTTGTGATTGGTCATGGTCTCAGGAAATCATCAGGGCTTTCCAGCAGACTTTATCAGTCCTAAAGAGACTAATATTTGGCTGTGTGAAAGAAGGGCTCTGCACCCATTGGATCTGCAAGCACAAAATGGCCCCCTTTTTTGAAAGACACAACTCAGTCTGTTTGAGAGCTTATCAACAGCTGTATCTCATCAGGGCTGGGCTGCCAGGAATTGGGAGGGTGGAACTAGCAGATCTCTCACGAGAGAGGGAGCATCTGTCAGGCTTATGAGAAGGAGGAAGGAATGACCCAAACTCCAGAGTCACAAAACTCAGTCACTGACACCATCTAAGTCTACTCAGACTTCCATACCACTTTCCAGGCAGCTGACTCCTTAGCAGGGTTTGAGCACCACAGGATGAGGTGACAGGGAGTTTAGAAGGTGAAGGTATTTCATTCTCCCAGGCTGATCCCATAATGAGGAGAATTCTCCACGCAAGAAGTATGGCATCTGCAGTGTGGTAGAGGGACTCAGGACAAAGATCCTGGCAGCTTTCCCTTGAACTCTTTCCCCAGAGCCACAAACCTCACAAAACTCTAGACCCCTTTGCCAAGGTGAGTGGCTGCAAATGAGATTTCATGTGTTTTCCCTCTAAGAGCGCCCCTGTGTTTTTTGTAGTGACCTGTCTCTCCGTGACTGACAGAATGCCCCACTGATTTGCATAGCTAGAAGTTATGTGGGCTCTGGTGCTCTGGACTTGGGATTCTGGCATGGGGTTGAGACCCTTCATTTCTCAGTGGGAACCTTTGCAGCTGAGATATCCTTCCAGGATCACAGCTGCTGCCTATGGGAGTGATGCTGGCCCTTTTCTCATCTCCACTCTTTCTGTCACAATGTGACTCCTTCTATAAATCCTTCATTATAAGACTTCTGTTCAGCTAGTCTTCATTTGGTTATTCATGTTGATTGTTCTATATTTTAGTTGTAATTCCAGTTTGGTATTATGGAGGGTAAATGTAACATCTACCTACTCTGCTGCCATCTTGGGTCCCCATACAACTTTTAAAAATGAGAATGAGGAAGTTCACTCACTCTAAGTTATATTAAATGAATGATATCCAACTTATAGTAAATAAAAATGAATGAAGGTGAAAAACTATATGTAGAATACTGCTACTTGTGTGAAAAAAGCACACTCTTTGGGTGCTTTTATATATAAAATTTGAAATGATACAGAATAAACTCATGTCAGTGTAACATTTCTAGCTTTCAGGGAGGAAAACTGTGTTGCTGAGGGACAGACATAGAAGGGAGACTTTCACTGTACAATTACAACTTCAAATTTTGAGCCTTGTATTTATATTATTTTTCAAAAGAAATACAGTGAAAAAATTTTGAACATATTAAAAATTCCGTGTGTATTATGTTCATACATATTTATATAAACATATAAAAATAAGATTCAGAATGATACACATCAAACACCAAACCAAACAGGTATTATATCTTAAGAAGGAGATGTGGAAAGTTAGACTTCTGTGTGTGGTGGATATTTACTTTTCCTTGCTTAAATTTCAAAATGAGGTTTCCTAATTACACAAATCAACCACATAAAAAAAGTCCTATACTATAGGGCTGAGGCACTGGACCAAGATAGTACAGCTTTTTTTAAAAATATATTTTATTGATTTTTTACAGAGAGGAAGGGAGAAGGATAGAGAGTTAGAAACATCGATGAGAGAGAAACATTGATCAGCTGCCTCCTGCACACCCCCTACTGGGGATGTGCCCGCAACCAAGGTACATGCCCTTAACTGGAATCGAACCCGGGACCTTTCAGTCCACAGCCCAATGCTCTATCCAGTGAGCCAAACCAGTCAGGGCCAGCTTTTTTTTTTTTTTTAATTCAACCATAATGTATGAAAGTTTCAGCCCTATTAACATGCTTGTAACATAATTTCCTTGAGTCTTTCTGATGAATTGAAGTAATAAGACCTTGTTTTCACCACTTAAAGTTAAGAAAACGCAAAATCCAATATATAGAAAATGAATCATAGAATTGTACACTTTAAGCATATAAATTTATTAACCAATGTCACCCCAGGCAATTAAAAACATTTTTAAAGGAAGTAATCAGCCATGGCTGGTGTGGCTCATTTGGTTGGAGCATCATCTGGTACATCAAAAGGTCGCTGGATCATTTCCCTGTCAGGGTACATACTCAGGTTGTGGGTTTGACCCCTGGTAGGGGTTTGTGTGGGAACCAACTGATGGATTTTTCTCTCTCACACTGATGTCTCCCTATCTCAATTCCTCTCCCTCTAAAAACAATTTTTAAAAGTTTGTAAGAAGGAAGTAATAAGACCTTACCATGCAAGTACTCGAAATTAAACTGTAAACTAACCTTTAATCTTATAATGAAGTCTGTGAAGAATACTGAAACTTCCCATATAGGAGGCAAAGAATATACAAAGAAAAGCAGTGGTGAACCACTTTTACAATTGTCTTAAAGGTACAACTCACATTTCAATAGTGTGTATTCTTTGGAGCTACTGAAAAGACCTTGTGATTTAGAGGCAGAAATGTACTTTTCAAAACCTGGTTATATTATATAGTAGTTGTGTGAACTGGCATAATCAACTAACCCTATAGTTAATCAACTATCCCTATTTTATCAGCAATCTCAGAAATGTAATGAAAAATTAAATAAGATATTATGAAAGCACATTGTAAACTCTATAGTGCTGTGAAAATACTATTATTATCATTTTTTATCACCCACAGTGGCAGAGTTAATAACAATTGGCTATTGTACCTTCCCCCATATTGTCATAAAGGACATTTTCTCTTTATTCTTAGAATTGCATGGCAACTTTTCAAACATGCAACATCCAGAAAGTCGTTGGTTCAAATTTTTTTTTATAATATATTTTATTGATTTTCTACAGAGAGGAAGGGAGAGGAATAGAGAGTTAGAAACATTGATGAGTGAGAAACATCGATCAGCTGCCTCCTGCACACCTACTACTGGGGATGTGCCCGCAACCAAGTTACATGCCCTTGACTGGAATCAAACCTGGGACCCTTCACTCCGCAGGCCAACGCTCTATCCACTGAGCCAAACCAGTTAGAGCGTTGGTTCAAAATTTTGCATTATAATATTTTCTCTCACTGCATGGGAAAAATAATTTAAATTTTATAGTAATACTAAAAAATTTGGTAATAGGAAAACAAAATGGAAATTTGATTTTGAGCTTTATGTCTTTTTGAACTCTTAGAAATGGACAAAAGGATAGTGTGAACACATTTTCTTTTTTCTTAAATTTCAGTTATCTACCTCATATTCTACCATGCCATCTTTGTGTTCTTTACCTGGACCTACTGGAAGTCTATTTTTACGCTCCCTCTACAGCCAAATCAGAAGGTAAGAAATCTTATCCTACATAATAAAAGCCTAATATGCAAATTGACCTAATGGTGGAAGGACCAGCTATGACGCACACTGACAACCAGGGGGCAGACACTCAATGCAGGAGCTACCCCCAGCCCGCAGGCCCCAGGCCAGCTAAGGCGGGTGCCAGCGGAGGTGACACAAGCTATATCTTGTGGAGCAGGCGATGGGTGAATGGGCCACAAAGGGAGGTGACATGCAGCAGTGGAGGGGCAGGGCCAGTGAGCAGGTGGTGCCAGGCCGGCCAAAGCGGGTACCAGTGCGGGCCCCCCTGATTGCCCCGCTGGTTGCCCCACAAATCAACCCTGATTGCCGGCCAGGCTTAGGGACCCTACCTGTGCAGGAATTTCATGCACCAGGCCTCTATTTACTTCATAAAGGCTAAAAACAGAGGAAAATAGAAATGCCAATAAGGCAAGATGAGGACAAAAAGAGAAGGAAAAAGCCTTCTGCTACAAAATGGAGATTCAGTGTAATCTTTAAAAACAACTCTTAGTGATAAAGATAAATGAATGTAATATTGCCTATTTGAAGGAGTTTGTGAAATCACCAGCCATGTATATATTTAAACTAGGAAACCAATGCCTGCATTGGTGATATAATTAGAGAAACAAAAACCAATTTTAATTTTGAAAGCTCATCTAGTTCCATTCTGTGAAACTATTATTTTGGAACCCAGTGAGACTCTGGAAGACAACTCTTGGGAAAAATTTAGAATTGTTAAATTGATCATTTTCAAATTGTGCTTCATTAAATCAAAGTGTTTCCTGCAATATTTGATAATCTTTATCAAATAATTTGTAATCATATCAGGCACTTATAATATGTGACGTCTGTAAAACAGATTCAAATCCAAAGTAGAAACATTAAAAAAAATACAGTGGATCCCAGCCAGCATGGCTCAGGGGTTGAGCAGTGACCTATAAACCAGAAAGTCACAGTTTGATTCCCAGTCAGGGCACATGACTGGGATGCGGGCTTGATCTCCAGTGTGCGGCATGCAGGAGGCAGCCAATCAATGATTCTCTCTCACCGTTGATATTTATATCTCTCTATCCCTCTCTCTTCCTCTCTGAAATCAATAAAAATATATTTTAAAAATGGAATCAAATTGGTGCACAAGAAAAATCCAATTAAACACGAAGGAAGGCAGTAATGCAAGAATTGATAACATAAAAGATAAAAGCTCATAAAATTGAACAGAAAAATTGTATAAGCACTTTTTTATGAGTAATTACTTGAAATATAAATGAATTAAGCTATCCAATTGAGAGGCAGATATTTACATAATTAATAAACATCACCTATCTTTATGCTGTCTACAAATGAGTGACTTAAAACCAGACATAACTAGGTAATAAGTGAAAGGATGTAAAATGTTATTCCAAGCAAATAGTAACCAAAAGAGAGCAAAAAGAGTAGCTATACTAATGTCACATAAAAGAGGTTTTAAGCCAAAAATTATTATAAGATACAAAGAGATAAAGATCTTACTGAGTGATGTCAGAGTAGAAGATACCAGCCTGCCCCGCCCCCCCAGATGACAGCGATGCATGAATGAAAATAGCCATGGTAGAGGTACAGTGAGTGTCTAATTAAGAAGCTGCAACAACACTGTGGAACAAAAAATAAAGAATGATCACATAGGAAAGATTGCTGGTGATATCAGTATGATGGAGAGATATTGAAAAGTCTAAGAACAAATAAACAGTGGGTGCTAACAGCATCAGGCACAAGGTCTGCTCTGTGGAGGACCCTGGCAGCTTTAGCCACTGAACATATCAATAGTCCTAAGCACAGCCATGAATTCCTACAGCTTTAATAGTAGAGGACCCCAAAAATGTTTGTTGATTTAGACCCCAGCAGCCTCCACCACAGAGGATACTGGCAGCTTTTGCCATTGAAGTTAGCAACAGCCGTCACTACCACAGACTCTCTTTAAAGTGGGATTCTACTGAGACCTCTCTATGAAAAAGAAGCCACTGTTGTGCCATTCCAGTACTAAGGCTGCCACCACCAACCTTGTGCTTGCCCTAGACCCCAGCGTCATGGCTACGCTATGGGCACCTGCCCCAGACCCAAGTTCCACAGCCATTCCACCCATGTCCATGTTCCAAACCCTGTCTCCAGGGCCACTCTGCATATACCAGTACCTCAATCACCAGAGCCACTGACACCAATGGATATCCCATGCTGCAGATACCAGTGACACTATCACTTCATGCACACCTCTGCTCTGGTCTCTGGATCTGTGGCCAATTTGCAAGTGTTCACAATATGGAAACTGGAACATTGCTTCAGTGGATCCACCTGTCCTCTGGAACACATGACCGTAGCTTCTCCACTTGTACCCAAACTTAGGTACCCAAGGTACTACCATAGCAGACTCATTTATTCACCACATATACCTTCTCTGCAAATGTATTCATCTAAGTCAATGGAGTCTATGCCTTAGACCACAGAGCCTCTGTAGCTCTGTGTGAGCCTGAGTTCTGTACCTAGGTTGTGTGGCTGCTTCCCAAGCATCTTTACCTCATACACTATTGCCAACACTGCAGTGTGAGTGCCTGTACCACAGGCACTAGTACCAACACTGCCCCAGACCAAGAGCCACTCCAGTAGCTTCATGTATGCCTCCAATCCAGTCTGACCCCGTGGGCACTCCATGGTCACCCATACATCAAATTTCATTGACATAGCTACTGTAAATGGCTCAAAGGATTCCCTCAGCCATGATTTCCACCATGGGTGATAAAACTTTGCAGCCACAGCATTACACCAGAGTTCAAACTGTGGAGGCAGGAGTCATGGCAGGACAGATGTTTAGAAAGTTTCTTCCCCTCTTGGACTGAGTATTAGTTGAAAGAAGTGCTGTGGAAACTGTAACCAAAGTAGGCATTGTGCATTCAGAAAAATCTCAAGGAAAGTCTTGCAAGCAACAGTAGTAGCTGTTGGATTGCCCTCCAAAGGAAAGGGTGGAGAGATTCAACCAGTTAGCATGAAAGTTGAAGATAACATTTTTTTCTTCCAGAATATGGCGGCACCAAAGTAGTTCCAGATGACAAAGATTGTTTGTTATTTAGAAATGGTAACATTCTTGCAAAGCCTGTAGACTGAAATGAAGAACTATTGAAATGGCAGCACCTGAAGCTGCCCATTCCATTGAAGTTCTGAAATCTTCAATCATATAAACAATTTATGAGTCTTGTTTATAATAAA
Organism: Myotis daubentonii; assembly: GCF_963259705.1. NCBI lineage: Eukaryota > Metazoa > Chordata > Mammalia > Chiroptera > Vespertilionidae > Myotis > Myotis daubentonii. The sequence goes on along the minus strand of NC_081861.1, from coordinate 97,447,426 downwards.
CTAATAATATATAAACTAATGGCATTCAGTGTCTCTTGAAATTAAGTTTCGCTGTACTGATATAACATTTTTTTAATCTCCTTAATGAATTTGAAGTGATAAAATTTAAAATATATTAGGTAAAACAAAATATACTGTTAAATGGCTTTCACCTACTAGTATTTCTTTTTAATGTGGCTACTATCAAATTTTAATTTGGTTCCCGATGGGATAGTGCTGTTCTAGATTTTTTCTACATTTTTATCATGTTTTACATGAGGATGAGAATCCAAAGGGAGGGCAGAAAGGACTGCCAGAAAGTTGAGAGGAAGGAAAGAAATTTTTTAATCTTCATTTTTAAATATACCTCAAGGTCACCATGCTTGAGCCTAGTTTTCAAGAATAAATTACATTTTGACATATTGCAGGAAGACATCCAAATTTTCCTTTTCTACAATAATTTAATTCTATTTGATATTATTTTCAATATCTGTGTCATTTGCTAGAGTTTCCTTAAATGGTTTTCAATTATATAGATTAATTTCTGCAAAAATTTGACTGTATAGGCTTTTGGCAAGATATATTTTCTTGTTTTAACATTTTTAAATGGTTTGAAATAAACAAATAAACAAACAAACATTTAAGTCAAGTCAGCATCTTGGCTGCTGGGGTTGTCCAGGGGTCCCCAAAGGTGTGGACGGAGTCAGCAAAGAAGGAACGACACAGAGGCAGCGTTCAGTTGATCAGCAGCCTAGCCAGGATCTCTAGCCAGGTTCTGGTCAGGATCTCCAGCGAAGTTCTGGTTAGGATCTCCAGCCAGGTTCTGTGTCCATGTTCTCTTGCTAGGTTCTCCAGCCAGGTTCTCCAGGTTCTCCCGCCAGGTTCTGTAGCCATGTTCCATTGCTAGGTTCTCCAGCCAGGTTCTGTAGCCATGTTCCCTTGCTAGGTTCTCCAGCCAGGTTCTGTCCAGGTTCTCCAGCCAGGTTCTGCAGCCATGTTCCCTCGCTAGGTTCTCCAGCCAGGTTCTGTCACCAGGTTCTAGTCAGGTTCTCTTGCCATGTTCTATCCAGGTTCTGTAGCCAGGTTATGTCTCTAGGTTCTTCAGCCAGGTTCTCTTGCTAGGTTCTGTCTCTAGGTTCTGAGGCCAGTTTCTGTCCAGGATCTTTTGCCATGTTCTCTCGCTAGGTTCTGTCTCTAGGTTCTGAGGCCAGTTTCTGTCCAGGATCTTTTGCCATGTTCTCTCCAACAAACTTCTTCTGTCTCTAGGTTCTGTGTCTAGTTTCTGTCTGTACTGATGTAACATTTTTTAAAAAGAGAGAGATCAAGAGGACAGTAGCAGCCTTTACTACTAAAGAGCCTCACAGATCTCATGGCTGCTTCATACACATGCAGTCTTGGTCACTGAGGACACCTTCAGTCTTTGATGATGCTGATGACAGCTGAAAGAGCTTTACAAAGACTATTACACTACACCTTCCCTGGAGCTGGAACTGCCTCATCCCACTCAGCTAGCACCTTTGCATCCACCCACAGGTGAAGGTATTTCCCCACTGAAACCATTCCTTAAAATCAGGAAAAGGTGACTGCTCCGTGAAACATTCACACATCAATACAAAGCTTCAAGAAACACAAAAACTCAAGGAAAAACTACACCACCTGAGGAGTACAAATATCCTAGTAACCAACTGAAAATTCATGGAGATCTTCAGGGAAAAAAACAAACCTCCAAATAATTGTTTTAAATAAGCTCAGAAAATTATAAGAGAACATAGATAGACAACTCAACAAACTTAAGAAAAGAATATATGAACAAAAAAAAGAAGGTATACAAAAAAATCATTAAAAAGCATCAAACAGAATTTTTGGAACTGGAAAGTACAATGAGTAAAATGGAGAACTACATAGAGAACACCAGTAAGAGACTTTATCAAGATGAAGAAAGAATCTGCAAACTCAAAGATAGGTAATTTGAAATTACCCAGTTGGGGGGAAAAAAAGAATGAAAGTGAAATAGTTCATGAGAACTGTGGGACACCATCAGACAAAAGAATATATGCATTGTGGGAATAAAAGAAGGAGAAGGGAGGAATGGGCATAAAGCCTATTTAAAGAAATAATGGGCCGTGACTGGTTTGGCTCAGTGGATAGAGCGTCTGCCTGTGGACTGAAAGGTCCTGGGTTCGATTCCAGTCAAGGGCATGTACCTTGGTTGCGGGCACATCCCCAGTGGGAGGTGTGCAGGAGGCAGCTGATCGATGTTTCTCTCTCATTGATGTTTCTAACTCTCTATCCTTCTCCCTTCCTCTCTGTAAAAACTCAATAAAATATATTTTAAAAAAAAGAAATAATGGCTGAAAACTCCCCAAATTTGAGGAGAGATTTTGTCATACAGGTACATAATGCTCTGAAGTCTCCAAACAGTTTCAAACAAAAGTGGACTTTATGAGAACACATTACAATCAAACTTTCAAAAATCAAAGGCAAAGAGAATTTTGAAAGCAGCAAGATAAAAATGGCTGTTCACTTACAAGGGAACCACCATAAGGCTATCAGTGGATTTTGTTGTGGAGCGCGAGTGACAGAAAGACCAGAATTTCAGACTGATTAAAATTTAGAGAGCCTTTATTGACTGGCCAGTGTCCGCTCCTCCACTCGGGAAGCCCAAAAGAGAAGCGGCCCCGACCATCTGCAGAGTCCAATATTAAAAGGGTACAACTACATCCATATTCAGGTTCCCATAGCAAGCAAAACCAAGTTACAAGAGCTAATTGCGTAGTTTTAGCCAAGCTATTCATCATCCTCCTGTTATTCATTTCTGGGTAACTTAAAGGTCAGGACTATTCTTAATTTTGATCTGTCTGTGCTTTGTAGGCCGTTGCTCAGGTGTGTGAGCTCAGTTCCTAGAAACTTTGCACAGGCTGTCAAGTGGCTGAGGTGGCTAGGTAATCAAGCAGGCCTAAAAAATTTTTCTACTCTGTAACAATTTCTCAACAGATACATTGCAAGAAACAATAGAATGAGAATATATATATGAAAATTGCTGGTAGAAAAAGTGCCAACAGAGATTGCTTTGCCCAACAGAAACATCTTTCAGAAATGAAAGACAGACTTGGCAACCAAAAACCAAACAACTAAGAAATCAAAACATGATGGAGTTTACTAGTATAATCAGGAAAATTGCCTTACAAGAAATGTTGAGGGGAGTTCTTCAAGCTGAAATAAAAAGACAAAAATTTGTAACATGAAAACATAAATGTTAAAATCCCACTAGTAACAGTTAGTATATAGGCCAACTTAAAATAGTCCAATACTATAAAGGTGGTGGATAAATCATTTCTAACTCTAGTATAAAGGTTAAAAAGACAGAATGTTAAAAATAACTTTGCTAAAATAATTTGGGCCCTAACCGGTTTGGCTCAGTGGATAGAGCGTTGGCCTGTGGACTGAAGGGTCCCAGGTTCAATTCCAGTCAAGGGCATGTACCTTGGTTGCTGGCACATACCCAGTAGGGAGTGTGCAGGAGGCAGCTGATCGATGTTTCTCTCTCATCGATGTTTCTGACTCTCTATCCCTCTCACTTTGTCTCTATAAAAAATCAATAAAAATATATATATTTAAAATAATTTGGTAATGGACATACTATAAAAAGATAAATTATGAAATCAAAAACATAAAATGTTTGGGAGAAAGTATGTCAGTGCTTCTGTATGCAATTGAAATTAACTTTTACAAGCTTCAAATAGAATTTTATAAATATAAGATTTTTTGTAAGCTCCATAGTAACCACAATAAAAAATAACCCTCTAGGTACACAAAAGATAAAAGAGAAAGAAATAAAAGCACACCACTACAGAAAATATTCAAACAAGAATGGAAATCAGCAAAATTGAAGAAAGGAAAATAGGAACTACAAAACAGCCATAAAACAATTAACTAAATAGTACAGTATTGTTTATAGTATATGACTACTTTAAATGTGAATGGATTTAAATTATCCAATCAAAAGATGTAGAGTGACTGACTGAATTAAAAAAAAAAGACACAACTACTTGTTGCCTATAAAAAATCATTTCAGGTTTAAAGATGCACATTAGCTGACAATAAAGGGATGAAGAAAGATATTCCATGAAAATGGGAGCCAAATGAGAAAAAAGGTTGCTGTACTTATACCAGGCAAAATAGAGTTTAAGTCAACAACTGTTACAGGAAACAAAGAAAGTCATTATACAAAGGTAAAGGGGTAAATTTATCGAGAAGATATAACAGCTGTAAATACAGTATATAGTCACCAAACATTGGATTATTTAAATATATAAAAATTATTAATAGTACTGAAGGGAGAAATAGTGATTCAATAATAGTAGGGGACTGCAAAATCTGACTTTTAACAATGGATGGAATATTCAGATATAAAATCAAGAGGAACTTTCAAGATGGTGGTGAAGTAGGTGAAAGTTGCAATCATCTCAAATTATCAAACGGGAAATAAAATGAAATTTAAATAATTATCCTGAATATCCAACTGAAGACTAGCTGAAGAGGAGTCTTATAAGGAAGGATTTACAGAAGAAGCCACATTCAGACTGGTAGGAAGGTTGGTGATGTGCAAAGTGCTGGCCACACTCCAACAGGTGGTGGAGGGATATTTCAGCTGTGGGATGTTCCCCCTAAGAAGTGTGGGACCTAAACCCCAGGCCAGGCTCTCTAACTGAGAGCACCAGAGCCAGGAAGGTGTTCCCACATAACATCTTGCTGTGAAAAGCAGCAGGATTTGTCTACAAAGAAGAGACAGAATCCATGGAAGACATGGGCACACCCTTAAAGGGCCAATGCCCAAAATTTTGTTCCCAGCCACTCACCACTCAACCTGGTTCTGGTGGAGGGAGTGGGGAGAAGACTAGGTGTGCCTGAGGAGAGTCTTAGGTTTGAGGCTTTGGGGAACAGGCTGGAATACAGCTGCCAGGACCCCTGTATTTAGTTATTCTGCCATACTGCAATTGCTATCTTTCTTGGGTGGAGCACTCACCTCTGAGCAGCATCAGCTTGGGAGAAAGCAATTACCCCATCCTCTGGAATTACTCTTGCCCCACCCTGCAATGCTTAGGAGCTGTTGAGGAGTTGGCTGCACTGGCCAGGGTATAGAAATTCAGACACAGGGGGTGTCAGTGACTGGCTTTGGGGTGGAGTCACACTCCCTACTTTCCTGTGAACTTAACTGGTGCTTCCCCTTCATGAGAGATGCAATAGAACCACCCTCCCATGTTTCCAGCTTCAGGCAGACCCAACATCTGGGCTCTAGAGGCCCCACCCAGCTGACTACTAGGGGCTCAGCCCTGTTAAGGTCAGGGCAAAATCCAGGACAGACTCAATTGTTTGGCTATTGGGCAGGGACCCTACTTACCACCTTCCCTAAAACCTGAACAGCACCTCTGCATCACAAGAGTTCAACCAGCCCGATCTTAGGAAATCCAACAGAGGTCTTTCAGTGACTGAGCTTAACAGACAGCCATCAGGCCTAAGCAGTAGAAGTGGATTTTGGGGTTCCTTGGGACTTTCGCTGACAACCCCTCAGCTTGGTGCTAACAGAAGTCAGCCTTGGAATGCAGTTTGTTCTTACCCAGGTGCACTTGTGCCCAGCAGAGGCAGCTACAACAGCCACAAACTGTGGATTGCTTGTAGCTTCAAACATGTTGCTGAAGGATGGCAAGGACAATCTATAATAATAAAAGCATAATATACTAATTAGACTGGACAGCCGAACTACCTTCTGGACATCATTCTGGATGAAGCTGCAGCAGCGGGGGCTGAGGCAGAGGCAGTTAGGGGCAATCAGGCAGGTAGGCGAGCAGTTAGGGGTGATCAGACAGGCAGGCAGAGTGGTTAGGGGAGATCAGGCAGGCAGGTGAGCAGTTAGGAGCCAGCAGTACCGGATTGCAAGAGGGTGCAGGTGGGCTGAGGGACCCCTCTCCATGTGCAAGAATTTTGTGCACTGGGCCTCTAGTGTCTTATGTTGACCTGCACCAGAGTCATTCTAAAGTGTCTCAAAAAAAACTAAGTGGCCAGATTCAGGGAACATTGGAGAAGGAGCCAATAAACTCCATAAGCACCATTTCCAAAGGGAGATTGCAGCAGGCACTAAACCATGCTGAGACACACACTCCTTTTTTTTTTTTTCATTCCTTTTCCTTTTGTTCTGCTTTTTTCCTTAACTTTTATTTTACTTTAATGATAAAAAATTAATGTTTAATTTATGGTATAAGGTTATCTTCACCAAAATATTTAGCACATCCTACACTTTTTAAAATTTTATTTTATTGTTTAATGTATTACAAATAGTAGTACATATGTCTCTTTTTTTTCCCATTGACCTCCCTCCCCCTGGCCTCTCCTACACCCTGGCACATGACCACAGACTCCCACCCCCCCAATGTCTTGTGTCCATTGGTTATGCTTATATGCATGCATAAAAGTCCTTCAGTTGATCTCTTACCTCCCACAACCCTTCCCTGCCTTCCCGCTTTAGTTTGACAGTCTGTTCGATGCTTCTTTGCCTCTGTATCTATTTTTATTAATCAGTTTATAATGTTCTTTATATTCCACAAATGAGGGAGATCATGTGGTATTTTTTCTTTCATTGACTGGCTTATTTCACTTAGCATAATGTTCTCCACTTTCATCCATGCTGTTGCAAATGGTAAGAATTTCTTCTTTTTTTACAGCAGCATAGTATTCCATTGTATAGATGTACCACGGTTTTCTAATACACTCATCTGCTGATGGGCATTTAGGTTGTTTCCAGATCTTAGCTATTGTAAATTGTGCTGTTATGAACACAGGGGTTCATATGTCCTTTCTGATTGGTGTTTCTGTTTTCTTGGGATACATTGATAGAAGTGGGATTTCTGGGTCAAATAGAGGTTCCATTTTTAATTTTTTGAGAAAACGCCATACTGTTTTCCACAGTGGCTGCACCGGTCTGCATTCCCACCAGCAGTGTACGAGGGTTCCTTTTTCTCCACATCCTCACCAGCACTTGTCATTTGTTGATTTGTTGATGATAGCCATTATGGCAGGTGTGAAATGGTACCTCGTTGTTTTGATTTGCATCTCTCAGATGATCAGTGACTTGAGCATGTTTTTATATGTCTCTTGGCTTCCTGAATGTCCTCTTTTGAAAAGTGTCTATTTAGGTCCCTTGCCCATTTTTTGATTGGATTGTTTATCTTCCTTTTGTTAAGTTGTATGAGTTCCCTGTAAATTTTGGTGATTAAACTCTTATCAGAGATGACATTGGCAAATATGTTCTCCCATGCAGTGGACTTTCTTGTTGTTTTGCTGATGGTTTTTTGTTTGTTTGTTTGTTTTTTTTGCTGTGCAGAGGCTTTTTATTTTGAAGTAGTCCCATTTGTTTATTTTCTCCTTAGTTTCCATTGTCCTGGGAGCTGTATCAGTAAAGATATTGCTACAACAAATCTCTGCTGTTTTGGTGCCTATGGCTTCTTCTAAGATTTTTATGGTTTCCCATCTTACATTTAAGTCCTTTATCCATTTTGAGTTTATTTTTGTGTATGGTGTAAGTTGGTGGTCTAGTTCCATTTTCTTGCATGTATCTGTCCAATTTTCCCAACACCATTTATTGAAGAGACTATCTTGGCTCTATTGTATGTTGTTGCCTCCTTTGTCGAATATTAATTGAGCATATTGGTTTGGGCCGATTTCTGGGCTCTCTATTCTATTCCATTGATCTATATCTCCGTTCCTGTGCCAGTGCCAGGCAGTTTTGAGAACAGTGGCTTTGTAATACAGCTTGATATCTGGTATTGAGATCCTACCTACTTTGTTCTTTCTCAAGATTGCTGCAGCTATTCGGGGTCTTTTTTATTCCAGATGAATTTTTGGAGAGTACGTTCTAGGTCTGTGAAATATGCCGTTGGTATTTTAATGGGGATCTCATTGAATCTATAGATTTCTTTGGGTAGTATGGACATTTTAATGATGTTGATACTACCAATCCATGAACATGATGTATTCCTCCATTTGTTATTGTCTTCCTCTATCTCTTTCTTCAGTGTCCGGACAATTTCTGAGTACAGGTCCTTTATCTACTTGGTTAAATTTATTCTTAGGTATCTTAATTTTTGTTGTTGCAATTGTAAATAGGATTGGTTTTTTTGGTTTGTCTTTCTGTGAGTTCATTATTGGTGTATAGAAAAGCTGTTAATTTAGTATCCTGCTACATTGTCGAATTCATTTATTAAGTCTAGTAGTTTTTTGATGTAGTCTTTGAGGTTTTCTACGTGCAATATTATGTCATCTGCAAATGATGACAGTTTTACTTACTCCTTTCCAATTTTGATGCCTTTTATTTCTTCTTCTAACCTGATCATAATGGCTAGCACTTCCAGTACTATGTCGAACAGGAGTGGTGAGAGTGGGCATCCCTGTCTTGGTCCTGTTCTTAGGGGAGATGGTTTTAGTTTTTGTCCATTGAGTATGATGTTTGCTGTGGGTTTGTCATATATGGCATTTATTATGTTGAGGTATAATCCTTCTATTCCCACCTTGCTTAGAGTTTTTATCAAGAAAGGGTGTTGGATTTTGTAAAATGCTTTTTCTGCATCAATGAATATGATTAGAAAATGCGAGAACCAAGATGGCGGCATAGGTTAACGCCTGAGTTTGCTGCTTTGAACAACTACTTCAAAAGTGAAACTAAAAGACGGAAGGGACATCACCCAGAACCACAGGAACACTGGCTGAGTGGAAGTCCTACAACTAGGAGGAAAGAGAAACGCATACGGACACTCAGAGGAGGCGCAGTGCTGAAGTCAAATTCTGAGGTGCGGAGTGCGCGGACCGGGCTGGCGGCGGAGGGCGCGGTTGGCGTTTTCAATCGGGAGGGAGTCGCAGACTCTGAGCTCCAGATACAGGCAAGTCTTTAGGGACCCAGACTCAAACGGGAGAAGCGGGACTGTCTGGCTTCAGTCAGAGCGAGTGCAGCTTTCTCTCCGAGCTTTGCAGCGGGTGCTGGGACTCAGAGAGGCAGAGCCCCTGGGGACAGGACTGAGAGCCGCCATAACTGCTCTCTCCGGCCCACCCTGTTGATCCTGTGTGACCCGCCCCACCCAAGCCCTGCACAGAGGCATTTGCCGGATAGCCTCAGGCAAAGGCTAGATTAGCACCTCCCTAGAGGACAGAAGTTCTCTCACTGCTGACACAGCTGATTCTCATAGCCACTTGGCCTGGAGGTCAAACCCTCCCTGGTATTAGCTACAACAATCAAGGTTTAACTATAAGACTGCGAACAAAGACCACTAGGGGGTGCACCAAGGAAGCATAACAAAATGGGGAGACAAAGAAAGAGGACAAAATTGTCAATGGAAGATATAGAGTTCAGAACCACACTTTTAAGGTCTCTCAAGAACTGTTTAGAAGCCGCCGATAAACTTAATGAGATCTACAAGAAAACTAATGAGACCCTCAATGTTATGTTGGGGAACCAACTAGAAATTAAGCATACACGGACTGAAAGAACGAATATTATACAGACTCCCGACAGCAGACCAGAGGAGCGCAAGAATCAAGTCAATGATTTGAAATGCGAGGAAGCAAAAAACACCCAACCGGAAAAGCAAAATGAAAAAAGAATCCAAAAATGAGAGGATAGTGTAAGGAGCCTCTGGGACAGCTTCAAGCGTACCAACATCAGAATTATAGGGGTGCCAGAAGATGAGAGAGAGCAAGATATTGAAAACCTATTTGAAGAAATAATGACAGAAAACTTCCCCCACCTGGTGAAAGAAATGGACTTACAGGTCCAAGAAGTGCAGAGAACCCCAAACAAAAGGAATCCAAAGAGGACCACACCAAGACACATCATAATTAAAATGCCAAGAGCAAAAGATAAAGAGAGAATCTTAAAAACAGCAAGAGAAAGTAACTCAGTTACCTACAAGGGAATACCCATACGACTGTCAGCTGATTTCTCAACAGAAACTTTGCAGGCCAGAAGGGAGTGGGAAGAAATATTCAAAGTGATGAATGCCAAGAACCTACAACCAAGATTACTTTATCCAGCAAAGCTATCATTCAGAATTGAAGGTCAGATAAAGAGCTTCACAGATAAGGAAAAGCTAAAGGAGTTCATCACCACCAAACCAGGATTATATGAAATGCTGAAAGGTATCCTTTAAGAAGAGGAAGAGGAAGAAAAAGGTAAAGATACAAATTATGAACAACAAATATGCATCTATCAACAAGTGAATCTAAGAATCAAGTGAATAAATAATCTGATGAACAGAATGAACTGGTGATTATAATAGAATCAGGGACATAGAAAGGGAATGGACTGACTATCCTTGGGGGGGAAAGGGGTGTGGGAGATGCGGGAAGAGACTGGACAAAAATCGTGCACCTATGGATGAGGACAGTGGGTGGGGAATGAGGGCGGAGGGTGGGGCGGGAACTGGGAGGAGGGGAGTTATGGGGTGGGGAAGAGGAACAAATGTAATAATCTGAACAATAAAGATTTAATAAAAAAATGAATATGATTATATGGTTTTTATCTCTCAGTTTGTTTATGTGTGAATCACCTTTATTGACTTGCGGACATGGTACCATCCTTGCATCCCTGGAAGTAATCCCACTTGATAATGGTTTATGATCTTTGTAATGTAATGCTGGATTTGATTCACTAGAATTTTGTTGAGAGTTTTGGTGGTATGTTCATGAGGGATATTGGCCTGTAATTCTGTACTTTGTATTGTCTTTATCTGGTTTGGGGATTAGGGTAATGCTGGATTCATAGATAGAGCTTGGAAGTGTTCCTTCCTCTTGAATTTTTTGTAGTAGTGTGGGGAAGATAGGTTTTATTTCTTCTTTGAATGTTTGATAAATCTCCCATGTGAAGCCGTCTGGTCCAGGGATTTGTTGGAAGTGTTTTGATTACTGCTTCAGTTCCTCCATAGTTATTGGCCTATCAATTTTTTTGATTCCTCCTGGTTGAGTTTTGGAAAATCAGATTTTTCTAGGAATATGTCCATTTATTTTAGGTTGACCAGTTTGTTGGAATAGAGTTTCTCATAGTATTTTTTTTTTTATGATTTTTCATGTTTCTGTGGGGTCTGTTGTTATTTCACCTTTCCTATTTCTGATTTTGTTTATTTGGGTCGTCTCTCTTTGCTTCTTTTTTTAAAAAATTAAATCTTTATTGTTCAGATTATTACAGTTGTTCCTCTTTTTTCCCCTCATAGCTCCCAACCCATCCTCCGCCCTCACTCCCCCCCCCCCCGGCCCACTGTCCTCATCCATAGGTGCACAATTTTTGTCCAGTCTCTTCTGAGATCCTCTACACCCCTTTCTCCCCAAGAATAGTCAGTCCACTCCCTTTCTATGCCCCTGATTCTATAATAATCACCAATTTCTTCTGTTCATCAGATTAGTCACTTGATTTTTAGATTCACTTGTTGATAGATGTGTATTTGTTGTTCATAATTTGTACCTTTACCTTTTTCTTCTTCTTCCTCTTCTTAAAGGATACCTTTCAGCATTTCATATAATACTGGTTTGGTTGTGATAAACTCCTTTAGCTTTGCCTTATCTGTGAAGCTCTTTATCTGACCTTCAATTCTGAATGATAGCTTTGCTGGATAAAGTAATCTTGGTTGTAGGTTCTTGGTATTCATCACTTTGAATATTTCTTGCTACTCCCTTCTGGCCTGCAAAGTTTCTGTTGAGAAATCAGCTGACAGTCGTATGGGTACTCCCTTATAGGTAACTGACTTTCTTTTTCTTGCCGCTTTTAAGATTCTCTCTTTGTCTTTTGCTCTTGGTATTTGAATTATGATGTGTCTTGGTGTGGTCCTGTTTGGATTCCTTTTGTTTGGGGTTCTCTGTGCTTCCTGGATTTGTAAGTCTATTTCTTTCACCAGGTAGGGGAAGTTTTCTGTCATTATTTCTTCAAATAGGTTTTCAATATCTTGCTCTCTCTCATCTTCTGGCACCCCTATAATTCAGATATTGGTACGCTTGAAGCTGTCCCAGAGGCTCCTTACACTATCTTTGTATTTTCGGATTCTTTTTTCATTTTGCTTTTCTGGTTGGGTGTTTTTTGCTTCTTCGTATTTCAAATCTTTGACTTGATACTTGCGATCCTCTAGTCTGCTGTTGGGAGTCTGTATAATATTCTTTATTTTAGTCAGTGTATGCTTAATTTCTAGTTGGGTGTGGCGGGGTCTCAGGGAATCAACAGGGTCGAGCAAGCAGCTATGGCTGATCCTCAGCCCTGCCCTAAGTGGCCCCTCATCTCAGTGTCCTGGTAATCACTGCAAGCACCTTTGAGAGAAAGCCGCCCTCGAGTTCCGAGTTCTGCCCACTGCCAGACAGTCCAGTTTCTCCCTGTATGAGTCCAGGTCCCCAGAATCTCACCCACAACTGGAGTTCAGAGCAGTTGGGGGCTTGTGACTCCTTCCCTATTCAGAAAGACAGCCACATCCTCAGTTGCCAGCCCTTTCCATGTGCGCCTCCATACCTCTGCACTGTACTTCCGCACCACCTCTGAGTCTCAGTGTGCTTTTCTCTTTCCTTCTAGTTGTAGAATTTCCACTCAGCCAGCCTTCCTGTGGTTCTGGATGATGTTCGTTTTTTTCTTTTAGTTGTATTTTTGAATTTGTTGTGGGAGGCAGCAATTTCTGGTGTTTACCTATGCAGCCCTCTTGGTTTCCTCTTTGCTTCTTGGTGAGCCTGTCTATAGTTTCCTCAATCTTGTTTATCCTTCAAAGAACCAGCTCTTGGTTTCATTGACCTTTTGTATTCTTGTTTTTGGTTTTTTGTTTGTTTTGTTTTTTTTTTGTTTTTGTTTGTTTGTTTCTATGTCATTTATTTCCTCTGTGATCTTTATTATTTCCTTCCTTTTGCTCACTCTGGGCTTTTATTTTTGCTCCCTTTCTAATTCTTCAAGTTTCAGAGTTAGATGGTTTTTTACCTGTTTTTCCTGTCTTACTTTTTTTTTTTTTTTTTTTTTTTTAGGTAGGCCTGTAATTCTATGAACTTCCCTCTCAGGACTGCTTTACCTATATCCCAAAGATTTTGGATTGTTATGTTTTCATTGTCATTCATTTCCAGGATGGTTTTTTATTTCTTCTTTGATCTCTTGGGTAACCCACTCATTGTTTAATAGTATGCTATTCAGCCTCCAAGTGTTTCAATTTTTGTGATTGTTTTTATTGTGGTTGATTTCTAATATTATGCTATTGTGATCTGAGAAGATGCTTGATATGATTTCAATCTTCTTGAATTTGGAGAGACTTTTTTTGTGTCCCAATACATGGTCTATCTTTAAGAATGTCCCATGTGTGCTTGAGAAGAATGTATATTCTGTAGCTTTGGCGTGGAATGTTCTAAAGATGCCGATTAAGTCCATCTTATCTAGTGAGTCATTTAGGATTGCTGTTTCTTTCTAAGTTTTTCTCTAGGAGAATTATCCTGAAATGTTAATAGGTTATTGAAGTCACCTACTATGATTGTATTGCTTCCAATCTTTCCCCTGATATCTTCCAGAAGTTTTTTTAAATGTATTTGGGCACTCCTGCTTTGGGTGCATATATGTTTATCAGAGTTATATCCTATTGTTGTATCAATCCCTTTAGAATTATGAAGTGGCCTTCCTTGTCTCTTTTTGTGGCCTTTACTTTGAGTTCTATTTTGTCAGATATAAGTATTGCTACCCCAGCTTTTTTTAGTCATTTCCATTTGCCTGATATATATTTTTCTATCCCTTAACTTTCAGCCTGTGTGAGTCCCTTGTTCTGAGGTGGGTCTCCTATAGACAGCATATGTGTGGGTCATGTTTTCTTATCCAGCGAGTCACTCAATGTTTTTTGATTGGAGCATTTAATCCATTTATGTTTACTGTTATTATTGATAGGTACTTGTTTGTAGCCATTTCTGTATTTTATGGCTGTGTTCCTTCTTCTCTTTCTAATTCTTATTTTTACAGCATTCCCTTTAGCATTTCTTGCATTGCTGGCTTGGTAGTGATAACCTCCCTCAACCTTTTTTTTTTTTTGTCTGCAAAGCTTCTGTTTTCCCCTTCAATTTAGATTGATAGTCTTGCTGGATAGAGTATTCTTGGATTTAGTCCTTTGCTTTGCATCACTTTGTATACTTCCTTCCATTCCCTTCTAGCTTGATGTGTTTCTGTTGAGAAATAATTTAATAATCTGAGGGGGTGCTTTGTAGGTAACTCTCTGTGTCTCTCTTGAAGCCTTTAAAATTCTCTATTTGTTGTTAACATTTGCCATTGTAATTATGATGTTTCTTGGTCTTGGTCTTTTGGTGTTTATCTTACTCGGAACTCTCTGTATTTGTGTGGCTTTTTTCTTCCCCATATGAGGAATATTTTCTGTCATTATTTCTTCAAATAGATTCTCTAATCCTTGCTGCTCTTCTTGTCTTCCTGGCACCCCTTTACATGTATGTTACTTTGTTTCATGTTGTTCCAAAGCTCCTTTATGCTCTATTCCTGCTTTTTAATTTTTTTCTCCAGTTGGTATTCTGATTGGACTTGTTTCTCTTCCCTATCTCCTAACTCATTAATTCAGTCCTCTGCTTCTTCTAGTCTACTGTTGTAAACTTCCATATTGTTTTTTATTGTAGCTATATCACTTTTGATTTCTTCTTGATTTTTGCATAGATTGTTGATTTTCTCATCCATCTGGTTTATGAAATGTATGACCATTACTCTGAATTCTTTTTCTGTCATATTGCATGGCTCCGTCACACTTATTTCCTTTCTTGGAGATTTCTCTTTTTCTTTCCTCTGGGAATTGTTTTGTTGTCTCCTCATTCTAACTATCACTAGAAGCCCCAAACGCCGAGTGCAGCGTCCTGAGCTGTGTGCACTGGGAGCATTCTGCCACCTGAGTGTCACTGAAGAGCTTTGACAATGAGACATGTGGCTGCTGTGGGTCGATGGGAACCACGCACGCTGAGAATCAGAGTCACCAGCAGTCAGTTTGGCCTCATGTGCACACCTAGAATCAGGGACCCCACATGTGCCACGATGAAAAATAGTCCCCATGGGTGTGCGCCAAAACTGAGTGTCCCCTAGCTCGTACCAAGACTCAGGAGTTCCCAAGTGCACATGCCCAGAATCGAGTATCAGATTTTCTGTCACTTGGTGTGGCCTCATGCCAAGAATCAGGGTCCCTGCGTGCACATGGGCTGAGACTTGGAGTCACTGGAGCTCAGTGTGCATGCACTGTGAATCAGGGATCCCATGCACGCTCGATGAGAAACTGAGTCTTGCATGTGGACACTGAGTGTCAAGTCACTGGTGCTCAGTGCTGCCTGTTGCGTGGAGAATCAGGGTCCCAAGTCTGCTTGAGGGGCCAGGTTGCACAGCCGCCCTGTGTCAGCGGGAGGCCCACTCCTGTGCCTCAGGAAACAGACTCCCGTGTGTGTACATCCAGAGTCAAAGTTAAGTCACACAGCCTCTGTGTCAGCAGGAGGCCTGCTCTCATGGAGTGGGTCTAGCAGGTCCTATGCTGCTGCTGCAGGCCCACGGAGAGGGGGTTAGGCTCTGTGACTCACAGAATTCTGCAGCCGGCCTGTCTAGAAGCATGGTGTCTTTGGTCTGCAGCTGTGGTCGCATGTCTTTGTCCCAAGTGGTTGTAGGGTCCCGGTTTACATCTGAGACAAGATTGGGTGTTGGTGAGGCTCTGATCTTTCTATACTTTAGCTGTAATTCCAGTTTGGTCCTTGGAGGTGAGTGTAGCTTCCACCTAATTTATCACCATCTTGGATCTTTCTTCTTTTACTTTTATATGTGTCTCTTCTTTCTCCTCTTTTACTTTTCTCTCTTTTCCTTTTCGCTCACACCTACACAGCAGATCACATGCCATGGTCGGGGTTGAGCCTTACAGCCAACCAACCTAAGGGCTGATCCTACGCATGCATGAGCTAATTGCAATCAAAATTCAATTATAACAGGTGGGCCCACATAACCCACACAAGGGACATTCCTTGCTCACCAGCTTAGAAGGATAAAGGGATTGCACCACTGGGTCCCACAGGTCACCTACTACATAACGCAACCTCACCAGGATTTGAAGTCACAGCAGATCTATCTAATATATGGAAACAATCACAAAGTGGCAGCCAAAATTGGAATACAAAGAAACAAGCCCCAAATGAAATAACAGAAGAACTCTCCAGAAAAAAGAGCTAAAATGAAATGGAGGCAGTCAACTTATCAGATATAGAATTCAAAGTAGTGTTTATAGGGTGCTCAAGAAATTTAGTGAGAACCACAACAGCATGAAAAAGTACATAGAAACCATGAAAAGGGACCTACTGGAAATGAAGAATACTATATCTGACATCAAGAATACACCAAATGGAATAAAAAGTAGGTTGGATGAAGCAGAGGATTGAATCAGCGAGATGGAAGACAAGGTTGACAAAAAACACCTAATCAGAATAGTAAAAACAAAAACAAAAATAAAAAAGAATGAGAATAGTTTAAGTGACCATTGGGACTACATGTAGTATATCAAGATTTGCATAATACGAGTACAGGAGGAGAGGAGGGAGAGTAAATGACCCAGAACCTATTTGAAAAAATATGACCAAAAATTTTTCTAACCTGGTGAAGGAAAAAGATACACAAGTTCAGGAAATGCAGAGAGTCCCAAACAAGACAAATCCAAAGAGGCCCACACCAACATACTTCATAATTAAAATGGTTAAATTTAAAAACAAAGAGAAAAGCAGTTAATTATCTACAAGGGAGCTCCCATAAGACTGTCAGCTGATTTCTCAACAGAAACATTTCAGGCTAGAAGGGATTAGCATGAAATATTCAAAGTGTTGAAAAGCAAGAGCCTACAACCACAACTACTTTACTCAGCAAGGCTATCATTGAAAATTGAAGGAGAAATAAGCTTCACAGACAAGAAAGAGCTAAAGGAGTTTGTTACCACCCAATCAATATTAAAATAAATCTTAAAGTGCCTGCTTTAAGAAGTAGAAGAGGAAGAAGAAGTAGATGAAGAAGAAAACAGAGGAACAGTGTTAAAAAAATAAACACATACCTGTTGGTGGAAATGCCAATTGATGTAGCCATTGTGGAAAACAGTATGGAGTTTCCTCAAAAAATGAAACTGTATTTTGACCCAGTAATTTCACTTTTGATAATATATCCTAAGACTACAGAAACACAAGATCGAAAGAATACCAAGGTATATGCAACACTATATTCATAGCAGCATTATTTACAATAGCAAACAGCTGGAAATAACCCAAATGCCCATCAGTAGTTGAGTGGATAAAAAGTTGTGGAACATTTACACAATGGAATGCTATGTACTCATAAAAAGAAGGAAATCTAACCTTTTGTGACTGCGTGGATGGACCTGTAGATTATTATGCTAAGTGAAATAAGCCAGTCAGATTAAGACAAACACCATATGATATCACTTGTATGTGGAACCTAATGAACAAAATAAACTGATGAACAAAATGGAAACAGAGGCATGGATACATAGAACAGATTGATAGCTGTGAGATGGGAGAGGGGAGGGAGACTGTATGAATGAAGGTGAAGGGATAAGCAAAAGAACATATCTATATATGTAAAAGGCTAAGTGACCGACCATACATATGTCTGACTGTCTGACCTACTGACCGGCCGGTACATATGACACACATTGGCAATTTAAAAATAAATGTTGATTCATGCATGTGCGATACATATAAAACTCTCACTGGCACTAATCGCATCCATGTATTTCGATCTGTCATTGTCAATTGTGAATTTGGTTGTTTTTGTTGACATTCTGAAGCTGAAAGAAAGCGGTGTTGTTGACAGAATTTCTCTGAAGACCATTAATAAATCACTAGGACAAACTCTAGACAGAGTAGGAATATTCCTACCTAAACCCATTTCTGACATGGTCAGTTATATGTTGCTTTCTCTCAAGTTCAAAGAGTGTGTGACATTAAAGTTAAAGTTGTAAATACTTCATCACAAGGAAAATTAGTCAAGCACTCTGAATGTGTTTTTACTCTTAATGTGGTATACAGGGAGATATTAGAATAAGTTTAATCAATTTATCAGTCATTGTTTTTATCAACGTTTTATATCATATTTTTGTTGTTTTTATATTATGTTTTTGTTGTTATATGTTATTATTTATTTATTAATCAATTTAAATGTTGTTTTCATATGCATTTTATTAATTTTCTTTCATCTCTGACACATCTATTATAGAGAAAGGGCAAATAACAATATTAAAATATTTCTTCTAATTAATTTACTTTCAATGTGCACGAATCCGTGCACCAGGCCACTAGTGTATATATATAACCCTTAAATACAGACAACAGTGGTTGATCACCAGAGAGATGGTGGAAGGGGGCTAGTTTATGGCGGTTTAAGGCAGGGGAGTGGGAGTGGGGACATCTGTAATAGTGTCAACAGTAAAAATAAAGTTAAAAAATCTATAAAGAAATTATAAATTTGTGTAATACTAATAAGCCAAATGAACCCTACACACATATAAAATGTTTTCCACACAATAGCAGCAAAATACATGTTCTTAGAATATACACACATTTTCCAGGAGAAATCATGTTAGATAAAAAATAGTCTTAAAATTTTAGAAAATTAAAACCATATTAAAGATATTTTTTATTATAAATCTATGAATGTAAATGTCGATAACAGGAAAAAAACTGGAAAATTGAAGCATATATGTATATTAACCCCCTACCCTGAACAGCCTGTTGGTCAGGAAGTAATCAGGACAGAAATCAAAATAATATGTTGTCAAAAATTTAAATGTTAACATATACCAAAACCTAAGTTATGCAGCAAAAGTAGCTCTGTTAGGGATTTTTATAACAACAAATGTCTACATTGAGAAAAAAAAGAAAATTATCTCAAATAACCAACTGAAGTTATTTTTTAAAGAGCTAGTAACATAATAATCTAAGTTCAAAATTAACAGAAGGAAGGAAATAACATATATCAGAGCAGAAATAAATGAAATAAATATTAAGTAAAAGATATAATATCTCAAAGAAATTAAGTGTTGGTTTTTGAAAAGATAGAATTAACAAACCTTTAACTATAGTAGCTAAGACTAAAAGCGAGAAAACTCAAATAGAAAAAGTAAGGAATTAAAAATAAGACATTACAAGGATCATATGATACTCTTATAAACATTAATAAATTGCACAATGTAGAAGATATGGATATTTCTAGAAACAAGGAGCCTACCTTGACAGAAATATGGAAAAAATAGAAATATTTGAGCAGAGCAATTATGAATAAGCATTTTGAAACAATAAACAAAAACTCATAGAAACAACAGTATGGTGGTTACCTAATGGAAGGGGGTGGTGGGGTATTAAACGGAAAGGGGGTCAAACATATAGTGACTAAAGATTATTTGAATTTTGATGGTGGGTATATAAGCAATATACAGATCATATATCATAGAAATGTGTACTTAAAGCCTATATAATCTTGTTAACCACTGCCACCCCACTAAATTTAATCTAAAAAAAAAAAAATCTCTGAACAAAGAAAATTTTGGAGCCAAATGGCTTCACTGGTGTATTCTACAAAACATTTGAAGGAGCATTAACAGCAATGCTTCACAAATTTTTAAAAAAGATTGAAGAGTATAGTATACTTCATATCTCATTTTATAAGGACAGCATTACCATGATACCAAGCCAGATAATGACATTTCATGAAAATTATAAGCCAATATTTCTGATGTACATAAATAAATATACTTAACAAAATACTAGCAAACCAAATTCAACAGGATCATTCAGCATGGCCAAGTGGCATTTATAAATCCTGGGATGCAAGGATGATTGAACATGTGTAAATCAAAAGGTATGATACACCATATTTACAAAATGTAGGATAACAATTACATGATCATTTCAGTCGATGCAGAAAAAGCACTTGACAAATTACAACACCCTTCATGATAAAAATTCTCAACAAATTAAGCATAGAAGTAATGTATTTGAAAATAATAAAGGCCACATTTGAGAATCCCACAGCAACATCATACATAACAGTAAAAATCTGAAATCTTTTCCCCTAAAATCAGGAACAAGAGAAGATGCTCCCTTTATCATCATTTCTATTCAGCATAATTATGGAAGTACTAGTTGAGCAATAGGCAACAGAATGAAATAAAAGGCATATATTAAAAGGGTATTCAAATCAGAAAGGAAGAAATTAAATTTTGTTTACAATGGCATCTTACGTATAGAACACTCTAAAGCAGCCGTGGGCAAACTACGGCCTGCGGGCTGGATCCTGCCCGTTTGAAATGAATAAAATTTAAAAAAAAAGACTGTACCCTTTTATGTAATGATGTTTACTTTGAATTTATATTAGTTCACACAAACACTCCATCCATGCTTTTGTTCCGGCCCTCCGGTCCAATTTAAGAACCCATTGTGGCCCTCGAGTCAAAAAGTTTGCCCACCCCTGCTCTAAAGACTCTATCCAAAAAAATTAAGAAATAATCAGTGAATTCAGTAAAGTTGCAAAAAAAATGAGTTGCATTTTTATACCCTAAAAATAAGTTATTAAATAAATTAAGGACCATTTAAAATAATATTGAAAAGAATAAAATACTTCAGAATAAATTTAACCAAAGAGGCGAAAGATCTGTAGAAAGAAACCTATAGAACAATGATAATAATTAAAGAAGACAGAAATAAATGAAAATATATTTTGTGTTCATGAATTAGAAGAGTTAATATTGTTAAAATGTCCATACCAAAAAAGCCATCTATAGAGTCAGTGCAATCTCTATTAAGATTTAAATGGTGTTCTTTCCAGAAGTACAAAAAAAAAAAAAACATTGTGAAAGTCATATGGAACCACAAAAGATCCCAAATAGAGCAATATTGAGAAAGAAAAACCAAGCTGAAAGCATCACACTTCCTGGTTTCAAATCATATTTAATAGCTATAGTGATCAAAACAGTATAGTACTGTCCTGGCCAGTTTGGCTCAGTGGATAGAGCGTTGGCCTGCAGACTCAATGGTCCCAGGTTTGATTCAGGTCAAGGGCACATGCCCAGGTTGCAGGCTCCATCCCCAGTAGGGGGTGTGTAGGAGGCAACGGATCAATGATTCTCTCTCATCATTAATGTTTCTATCTCTCTCTTCCTTTCCCTTCCTCTTTGAAATAAATAAAAATATACTTAAAACAAACAACAGTATAGTACTGACATAAAAACAGACACATACATCAATGGAACAGAATCAAAAGCCCAAAAATAAACCCAAGCATATATAGTCAACTAATCTTCAACAAGTTGCTGAGAATGCACAATGGGGAAGTGATCATCTTTTTAGTAAATATTATTGGAAACACTGGATATCCATATGCAAAAGAATGAAATTGGACCTTTACCTTACACCATTAAAAATTAACTTGCAGAGGGTGAGTGGATGAAAGAAGGTGAAGGGATTAGCCAAAAAAGTATATGCATAACCCATGGGTACAGACAACAGTGTGGTTGTGGTAATGGCCAGAATAAAGGGGGATATGGGGCTGGGTGGATGCGAGTAAAGGGGGGGAAATGGGGACATCTGTAATAGTTTCAACAATAAAAATAAACAAAAGAAAGAAAAATGAAATTAAAAATGTTCCAAAGTGACTAAAACAAAATATATAATTTAAAATGCATTAAATATAAAATATCAAACCATAAAATTCCTAGAGAAATCAAAGGAAAATTCCTTGGCATTGGTCTTTGCATGATTTTTAAAATTTTTATTTTAAACCAGAATTACATGCTTCCCAAACACAAATAGAGCATGGGGGCTGGTAAGACTGGAGTGAGGGAGAGAATGTAATTGAGTGAGAGAGTGAGTGTGTAGACAAGAGAGAGAGAGAAAGAGAGAGAGAGAGAGAGAGAGAGAGAGAGAGAGAGAGAGAGAGAGAGAGAGTCCTATCACACAGAAGTCTTTGGGGCATCCACTTCTGGTTCTCCTGGCCAAAGAGCCCCTGCTACTGCCAAAGGCATTCCTCAGGATTGGCTCTGGTTCAGAAACCATGACATCTTGAAGGGTTTAGAAGGTCTTGCTTGTGAGGAGGCTGCAGGGAGCATCAGCAGCTAGTTACCCAGGCTCGCCACCATCCAGAGTAGCCATGGCCTGGGCCTGAACCCACGGGCATCATGCCCCATGTCAAGGACACAACCCAGACCCCATGTGCACCAGACCATAACGTGCAGCTAAGTGAATACCAGAGGCACCTCATGCGAGCCTGCCACAGACACCACTGGGACCTTTCACCTAAGTTAGTAACAGCAGGACCATGGGCACCTGCAGCTGACACTTGCGCGACCAGATCTATGGGGGAAGGGAATACAGCTCAGACAGGGACGATCAAGCCAAGAGACTCAAGGCAGACCCAGCCTTTGGGCTAAGGAGTCCGGGGCTTCAACTTCTTGGACCTCAATCAGGTTGCCCAGGGCCAGAAAGGGACAGTTACTCACATTGACCTGCACCAGAGAAGCTCCCAGGAGTCCAAGGATAGACACACCAAAGGACCAGACTCAACAATATCAGAGAAAAAATCCAGCAAGCTCCACAAATAGTGGACCCAAAGGTTTTTGAGTGTGTGTGTGTGTTTATTGCTTTATATGTGTGAGTGGGTTTTTTGTTGTTGTTTGTTTTTTCTCTTTTCATAATATATTTTTGATTGTTGGTAGTATTACAGATATTTCTGATTCCCTGCTCTTTTACCCCCTCTCCCAAATCCCTCCCCCTTCCCAGGTCTCCATTGCCCTATTGCCCGTGTTCATGGGCTATGCATATAAGTATATGAGTTCTTTGGTTTATCTCTTCTCGTCCCCCTAACCCCACATTGAGGTATGTCAGTCTGTTCCATGTTCCCCTGCTTTGAGTCTTATTTTGTTGGTTAGTTCATTTTGTTTGTTAGATTCCACAAATAAGTGCGATCATGTCATATTTGTCTTTCTCAGACTGGCTTATTTCACTTAGCATAATATTCTCCGGATCTATTCGTGCTGTCCCAAAATGTAAGAGATCCCTCTTTTTTACAGCTGCATATTATCCCATAGTGTAAATGTCCCACACCTTTTTTTATCCATTCATCTACTGATGGGCACTTGGGCTGTTTCCAAATCTTAGCTATTGTAAATGATGCTACTATAAACAGAGGGATGCATAGATTCTTTCTGATTGGCATTTTGGGATTTTTAGGACATATTCCCAGAAGTGGGATCACTGGATCAAATGAATTTCCATTTTTATTTTTTCAAGACACTCCAAACTGTTTTTGGTAATGGCTGCACCAATTTGCATTCCCACCAGAAGTGAACTAGGGTTTCCTTTTCTCCACATCCTTGCACACACTTGTTGTTTGTCAATTTTTTTATGCTCGCCACTCTGACAGGTGTGAGGTGATATCACATTGTGGTTTTAATTTGCATTTCTCTGATGATCAGTGACTTTGAGCATTTTTTCATGTGTCTGTTGGCCATTTGTATGTCCTCATTGGAGAAATGTCTATTCAGGTCTTCTGTCCATTTTTTAAATTGGATTGCTTGTCTTCTTTTTGTTGAGCTGTATGAGTACTTTATATATTTTGGATATTAACCCATTATCAGATGTATCATTATTCTCTTTTTTCTTACATATCTCTGATTTCAATCTTACCTTTGATTCTGTTCAATTTTTGTCTATTCTTATTTTTATTCTTACTTTTTCTTATTTTATTTTCCTCTTTTTTCTCACTTTTTCCATTTTAATTTTCCCATCTATATCCCAATATATCCATTATTACTATGTTTTAAATTCATTATTATTTCATTTATTTTGTTTCCTTTTCTTTTTTCCTCTTATACTGTCTTTTACCTTTGTCTTTGTTTCCATATAGCCATTTTTTGTCCTTGATCCCTTTTTCTTTATATCCCCTCTACTACTTTCATCACATGTTTTTAGTATTCTTTTTATTTTTTCTTTGTTTTGCTTTCTCTTCTTTTTCCTTCTTAGACTTTCATGTTGTTGCATTGAGTATCTTGATTTTTATGGTATTTTTGGTTTGGTCCTGTTATGTCTTATTCTCTTCTGTCAGCACCTGTATAACAACAGGCATGACGATTTTGGGGTTGAACCTCACTGGCAGCAAGTTGGAGGGAAGATATTTCCCACAAATAAGACATCAGTAATCAAGTCTCAATTACAACAGGAGAGGCCAAGTAATGCACAGAAGGAGAATTCCTAGAGCATCCACCTCAGGTGAACAAAAAGACTGCACCACTGGACCCCTCCAGACACTTTCTACATAATCCTATCCCACAAAGACTGGGTGGCATAACAGTTCTATGCAATACATAGAAGCAAATATAAAGAGACAGATAAAATGGAAAGACAAAGAAACAACCCCCAAATGAAAGTAAAGAAGGAATCTCCAGAAAAAGAACTAAATGAAATTGGGGCAAGCAACCTTCAGACATAGAGTTCATAATAGTGGTTATAAAGGTGCTTAAGGAGCGTAGTGCCAATTAAAAGGAATTTTTTTATTTTTTTATTTTTGGAAGTTGATTTTTTTAAAATTAATTAAATCTTTACTGTTCAGATTATTACATTTGTTCCTCTTTTTTCCCACCATAACTCCCCTCCACCCAGTTCTCACCCCACCCTCCTCCCTCACTCCCCACCCACTGTCCTCATCCATAGGCGCATGATTTTTGTCCAGTCTCTTCCTGCATCCCCCTCACCCCTTTCCCCCCAAAGAATAGCCAGTCCATTCCCCTTCTATGCCCCTGATTCTATTATAATCACCAGTTCATTCTGTTCATCAAATTATTCACTTGATTTTCAGATTCACTTGTTGATAGATGTGTATTTGTTGTTCATAATTTGTATCTTTACCTTTTTCTTCTTCATCATCTTCTTAAAGGATACCTTTCAGCATTTCATATAATACTGGTTTGGTGGTGATGAACTCCTTTAGGTTTTCCTTATCTGTGAAGCTCTTTATCTGACCTTCAATTCTGAATGATAGCTTTGCTGGATAAAGTAATCTTGGTTGTAGGTTCTTGGCATTCATCACTTTGAATATTTATTGCCAATCCCTTCTGGCCTGCAAAGTTTCTGTTGAGAAATCAGCTGACAGTCGTATGGGTACTCCCTTGTAGGTAAGTGACTTTCTTTCTCTTGCTGCTTTTAAGATTCTCTCTTTGTCTTTTGCTCTTGGTATTTGAATTATGATGTGTCTTGGTGTGGTCCTCTTTGGACTCCTTTTGTTTGGGGTTCTCTGTGCTTCCTGGACTTGTAAGTCTATTTCTTTCACCAGGTAGGGGAAGTTTTCTGTCATTATTTCTTCAAATAGGTTTTCAATATCTTGCTCTCTCTCTTCTTCTGGCACCCCTATAATTCAGATATTGGTACGCTTGAAGCTGTCCCAGAGGCCCCTTACACTATCTTCATATTTTTGGATTCTTTTTTCATTTTGCTTTTCTGGTTGGGTGTTTTTTGCTTCTTCGTATTTCAAATATTTGACTTGATTCTTGCAATCCTCTAGTCTGCTGTTGGGAGTCTGTATAATATTCTTTATTTCAGTCAGTGTATGCTTAATTTCTTGTTGGTCCTTTATCACAACCTTGAGGGTCTCATTAAATTTCTTGTAGATCTCATTAAGTTTATCGGCAGTTTCTAGAAAATTCTTGAAAAACCTTAAAAGTGTGGTTTTGAACTCTATATCCTGTAGTTTGCTTTCCTCCATTTCTGTCACTTGTGTCCTTTTTCTTTGTCTCCAGATTTTTTATGCTTCCCTGTGTTGATAAAGTGGTTTTCCGTGCTAAGTGTCCTCTAGGGCCCAGTGGTTCAGCCTCCCCAATTACCTGAGGAGGACACTCTTGGTGCACCTCCTTGTGGTCTTTGTGCACAGTCTTGTTGTAGTTATGCCTTGATTGTTGTAGATATCACTGGGAGGAATTGACCTCCAGGTCAATGGCTGTGAGAATCAGCTGTTCTCTTCAGTGGGAGAACTTCTGTGCTGGAGACACGCTTCTAGGGCAAGATTTGCTTCAATGGGGCTTTGGTGCTCACTGGGTCTGCCCCCTGAGTGTGTCCTTTATGGTTCCATGGGGCTGCAAACTGGATGGTCCCAGTCTGACCACTGGGGGCATTCGCTTCTGGATCTCTAGGGAGGTGATAATCTAGCCTTTGCCTGAGGCTATCCAGCAAAAACCTCCCTGCAGGGCTTAGGTGGGGATGGTCCCCGGGATCAACAGGGCGGGGCTAGCAGTTATGGCTGCTCTCAGTCATGCCCTCAGAGACTCTGCTTCTCAATGTCCTGGTAATCACTGCAAGCCCCTCTGAGAGAAAGCTGCCCTCGAGTTCTGACTGATTCCAGACAGTCCCGCTTCTCACATATGAGTCTGTGTCCCCAGAGACTCGCCCGGAACTGGAGCTCAGAGCCTGAGACTCCCTCCTGATTGAAAACGACAGCCGCGCCCTCAGCCTCCAGCCCTCTCCACATGCACCTCCGCACCTTAGTATTTTACTTCTGCACTGTGCCTCCTCTGAGTCTTGGTATGCTTTTCTCTTTCCTTCTAGTTGTAGATTTTTCACTCAGCCAGCCTTCCTGTGGTTCTGGATGATGTCCGTTCCGTCTTTTAGTTGTATTTTTGAAGTAGTTGTGCGAGGCAGCAATCTCCAGTGTTTACCTATGCCGCCATCTTGGTTTCTCCCTCCAATTAAAAGGAATTTATTGGGAACTATAGGAGCATGAAAAAAGAAATAGAAACCATTAACCAGAACCATAAGAAATGAAGAATAACATCTCTGAAATCAAGAAAGCACTGGAAGGAATTGAAACTAGATTGGATGAACCAGACTATCATATCAGTGATTTGGAAGATAAGTAGAAATAAATGCACAATTAGAGCAGTAAATAGACAAAAATAATGTAAAAGCAGGAAGACAGCTTAAGGGAGCCCTGGGACAACAAGAAACGGAACAACATCTGCATTATAGGAATACCAGAAGGGGGAAAGGTATCAAGAAACAGAGAACCTGTTCAAAGAAATAATGATAGAAAACTTCCCTAACCAGGTGAAGAAAACTACTACAGAAGTACAGAAGGCACATAGAGACCCAATAGAGGAACCCCAAGAGACCCACACCTAGACCCATCATCATTAAAATGGCAAATGTTAAAGACAAGGAATCTTAAAGGCAGCAAGAGACAGAAAATTACCTACAAAGGAGCTGACTTCTCAATAGAAACACTTCAGGCCAAAAGGGAGTGGCATAAAGTATTCAAAGTAATGAAAAGCAAGGGCCTAAATCCAAGACTACTCTATCCAGCAAGACTATCATTTAAAATTGAAGGTGAAATAAAAAGCTTTCCAAACAAAAACAAGGTTAAAGGAGTACATTACCACCAAACCAGCAATGCAAGAAATGTTAAAGGTATTGCTTTAACAAGAAAATGAAGAGAGGGAGAGAGAGAATATCATAGGCATTTAGAAAATAAAAATGACAATAAAAATACCTATCAATACTAACTTTAAATGTAAATGGATTAAATGCTCCAACCAAAAGACATAGGGTGACTTAATGGATAAGAAAACATGACCCATATATATGGTGTCTACAAGAGACCCACCCCAGAACAAAAATACACACAGACTGAGAGTGAATTGATGGAAAAATATATTCCATGCAAAGAGAGAGGAAAAGAAAGCTGGTGTAGCAATACTCATATAAGGCAAAATAGACTTCAAAACAAAGGCCATAACAAGAAACAAAGAAGGTCACTGCATAACAGGAAATGGAATCATTCAATAAGAAAATATAACCCTTGTAAACATATATGCACCTAATATAAGAGCACCCAAGTGAATAAAACATCTGTTTATGGACCTTAAGGGAGAGATTAACAACAATACCGTCATAGTAGAGAACTTTAACACCCCACTGACATCACTGGATAGATCTTCCAGACAAAAATAAATAAATAAACAAACAAGGAAATAGGAGCTTTAACTGACACGCTAGATCAGATGGATCTAACTTATATTTACAGATCATTTTACCCCAAAGCAACCGAATATACCTTCTTCTCAAGTGCACAAGACACATTCCAAAGATAGACCACATGTTAGGGCATAAAACAAGTCCATACAAATTCAAAAAGATTGATATAATACCAAGCATCTTCTCAGATCACAATGGCATGAAATTTGAAATCGACTATAATAAAAGAAACTCAAAAACACTGAAATACATGGAGACTAAATAGCATGTTATTAAACAATGAAAGGGATACCAAGGAGATCAAGCAAGAAATTAAAAACTTCCTGGAAACAAATGAAAATGAACAAACAACAATCCAAAATCTTTTGGACACTGCGAAAGCTGTCTGAGAGGGAAGTCATTACCATACAGGCTTATCTCAAGAAAAAAGAAAAATTTCAAATAAAATATCTCACTCTATAGCTAAATGAATTAGAAATAGAATAGCAAGAAAAGCCCAGAGGAAGTAGAAGGAAGCAAATCATAAAGATCAGAGTGAAAAGAAATGACATAGAGACTAAAAAAAGAGTACAAAATATCAATAACTCCAAGAACTGCTTCTTTGGAAAGATAAACAAAATTTATGATCCCATAGCCAGTCTCATCAAGAAACAAAGAGGACCCAAATAAATAAAATCAGTAATGAAAGAGATGATATAACAATGAACACCACAGAATTACAAAGGATTGTAAGCAACTATGAATAACTATATACCAACAAACTGGACAACCTGGATGAAATGGAAAAATTCCTAGAAACATACAATCTTCCAAAACACAATTAGGAAGAATCAGAAAACCTGAATGGGCCAATAACAACTGAAGAAATTGAAGCAGTAATTAAAAAACTCCCAGCAAACAAAGGTCCTGGACCAGATGGATTTACAGGAGAATTATACCAAACATTAAAAGAATAAATAATGCATATTCTCCTAAAACTAGTCCAAAAAATTCAAGGGAAAGGAACACTTCCAAGGTCTGTTTACGAAGCCAGCATTACCCTAATTCTAAAACTAGATAAAGACACTACAAAGAAAGAAAACTACTGCCAATATTCCTGATAAACAGATGCTAACATCCTCAACCAAATGTTAACAAATCAGATCCAGGAATATATTAAAAACATCATACACACTGATTAAGTGGGATTTATTCTGAGGATGCAAGGCTGGTGCAATATCCACAAATCAATAAATGCGACACATCACATAAACAAATTGAAAGATAAAAATCAAACGAACATATCAATAGATGCAGAAAAAAATCATTCAATAAATCCAGCACCTTTTTTAAAAATAAAAATTGTCAAAAGTAGGAATAGAAGGATCACACCTCAACATAATAACATAATAAAGTCCACATATAACAAATCTACAGCCATCATGATACTTAATGGGCAAAAACTAAAAGTGTTTCGCTTAAGAGCAGAAATAAGACAGGATGTCCGCTTTCACCCCTCTTATTCAACATAGTATTGGAAGTCCTAGCCATACTTATAAGTCAAGAGAAGAGATAAAAGATATCTAAATTGGAAAGGAGGAAGTAAAACTGTCATTATTTGCAGATGGCATGATATTGTACATATAAAACCCTGAAGGCTCCTCCAGGGAACTACTAGACTTAATAAAGGGCTTCAGCAAGATAGCAGTACACAAAATCAACATCCACATATGTCTGAAATTTTTATACACCAGTAATAAACACTCAGGAAGAGAAACTAAAAAAGCAATCTCATTTACCTTTGCAACAAAAAACTATGATACCTAGGAATAAATTTAACCAAGTAGGTAAAAGACCTGTTCTTGAAAAATTATAGGACACTGGAAAAAGACATAGAGGAAGATACAAACAAATGGAAGCATATGCCATGTTCATTGATTGGAATAATTAAAAATATTAAAATGTCTGCATTACCCAAATCAACGATTCAATGCAATTCTTATTAAAATACAAATGGCAAACTTCACAGAGCTGGAACAAATACTCCAAAAATTTATATGGAACTATAAAAGACCCCAGATAACTGCAGCAATCTTGAGAAAGAAAAATGAAGTTGGAGGGATCATAATACTAGATATCAAACTATGCTACAAAGCCATTATAACCAAAGCAGCCTGATACTAGCACAAGGTCCAAGAACAATGGATCATAACACATACCCCAGAAAATGAACCACACCATTACTGACAATTAATGTTTGACAAAGGAGGCAAGAACATACAGTGGAGTAAAGACAGGCTCTTCAACAAGTGGTGTTGGAAAAACTGGACAGACTCATGTAAAAAGATGAAACTAGACCAGCAACTTACACCATACACAAAAATAAACTCAAAATAGAAAAAATACTTAAATATAAGACATGAAACCATAAACTTCTTAGAAGAAAACATAGGCAGTGAAATCTCAGACATCTCATGTAGCAGAATTTTTGCTGATACATCTCTTAGGTTAAAGAAACTAAGGAGAGAATAATCAAATGGGACTATATAAAAATAAAAAGCTTCTGCACAGCAAAAGAAGCCAGCATCAAAATGAAAATGTAATCCACTGTATGGAAGAACATAGTTGTCAATAATACATTTGATAAAGGATTAATATCCAAAGTTTATAAAGTACTCATACAACTCAACAAAAGGAAGACAAATAATCCAATTAAAAATGGGTAGGAGACCTGAATAGATATTTCTCCAATGAAGACATACAAACGGCCAAGAGACGTATGAGAAAATGCTCAAAGTCACTAATCATCAGAGAAATGCAATTAAAATTAAAACCACAATGAGATATCACCTCACACCTGTCAGAATGGCTATCATAAGAAAATCAAGAAACAACAAGTACTGGCAAGGATGTGGAGAAAAGGGAACACTAATTCACTGCTGGTAGAAATGCAGATTGGTGCCACTACCATGAGAAACAGTATGTAGTTTCTTTAAAAAATTAAAATCAGAACTTCTGTTTAACCCTGCAATCCCATTCCCTGGAATATATCCTAAAAACCCCCAAACACCAATCAGAAAGACAACATGCCCCCTCTATGTTCATAATAGCATTATTTACAATAGCTAAGATTTGGAAACAGCCCAAGTGCCCATCAGTAGACTAATGGATTAAAAAACTGTAGGACAGGAGAAAAGGAAGATGGCAGCTGGCAGGATGGAGGTGAGGGATAGGAAGTGAGTGAGTGGGGGGATGAATGGAGAGTGTGTGGATGTGTGTGGTGTGTGAGTGAGTGAGGGACAGTTAAATCAGGCAGGAGCAGCAGAGGCTGACAGAACAGGCTCTCTGGGACACGGAGACACTGGAGAGACTACCACCGCTGTGGCTCTCCCTGAACTGCAGGACCCGGGCACGGAGCCCACGCTATCTTAAAGGGGAGAGCAGCCTCTTCTAGGAACTCAGCAGCACCACCACCCGGACAGGCCTTGGACACTGCCCATGACCCGGCAGTCACTCCAGCAAAAATCCTGCAGCCACACCCGCAGACTCTGGGACTCTGCGCCAAAGTAAGTGCACCTTCCCCAGAGGCAGACTTCAGACATTGCCTGTGCGCTGGCAGCATAGGTAAACACCAGAGTTTGCTGCCTCTCACAACCACTTCAAAAATACAACTAAAAGACGGAACGGACATCATCCAGAACCACAGGAAGGCTGGCTGAGTGGAAATTCTACAACTAGAAGGAAAGAGAAAAGCATACCGAGACTCAGAGGAGGCACAGTGCGGAAGTAAAATACTAAAGTGCATCCTCCCCAGCGGCAGACCTCTGACACTGCCTGCAGGCACACTAGGTGCACCCTCCGCAGCAGCAGACCTCTGACATTGCCTGCACGCACACGTTTTCGCATCTCCAGCTCGCAGGTCTCTGAGGTACACCACTCCATAGACTCCTCTTAGGAGTCACTGGGAGACTAAACTGGGTGTGATTTTGAACAGACACAGGCTCACTGCCACCAAGTGGAAATTCCGAATTCCCTCTGCCTGAATAACTGCCCCCACACACCCAGCTGCGCAACTTAAGCACCAGGGTCCCTCAGCCCCAGGGCCCCACAGAATGCATCAGAGCTTAGTGCCAGGGAACTGCACCTGCGAACTGCATCACCACAGTTGCTCACTCCTCCTCAGCCCATCTATCCACAGGGCACTTTGGGGAAGCCTTGGTGAGCCTCTGCTGGGTCCAATCCTGGACTAAGAGGGACGCACTCCCCTGGGCAGTAGAAATTCGGAATTCACCCATCCTGGATACCTGCCCAAAGCATGCCAGGGCCCTTCAGAGTGCTTCAGTGCACCTTCACTAGCAAACTCACTGCGGGTGCTCCTGTTTGCTGCTACTGGGAACACGAGCCTAGTAACCACAAGTGCACCAGCAAAATCTGAGTTTCCCCACCCCACAGCTGCAGAACTCTGGACACTACAGGTGCATGATTTTTTAGCGTGCAGGTCACCCAAGACCACAGCTCCACAGGCAGTCCTGGGGCCCCGCTGCGAGCCCTGCTGCTCATGCACTTAAACAGGGGTGCACTGCTGGGCTGTAGAAATGCTGAATTCCCTCTTCTGGGATACCTGCCCTCAGACACTGAAATCCAGTGGCTTCAGTGCCAGGGCCCTTCAGAGTGTGTCAGTACACCTTGCTGGCAAACACACCACAGGTGCCTCCGTGAGCTACTGATGGAATCATGTGTATCCAACCATGGAGGCAGCAGCAAAAGCTGAGTCTACACACCCCACAACGACAGAACTCTGGACACCACAGTCACGCTTTGCCAGAACGCAGGCTTTCTGAGCCCCACCACCCAATAGACGTCCCCTGAGTGCCGCTGTGAGTCCCTGCGGGGCACGCGTGATTTCAATCAAGAGCATAGGACAGCAAAAATTGGAACACCCCCTCCACAGCTGTTGACTTCTAGACACCTCAGTTGCGCCTTTCCAGCTCACAGGCCTACATCAAGAGAACTCAAATAGCCCAAGTAGGGAGCTACACTAGACTACCAAACCCAGGAGACCTGAGAGGTCACACCAGTAGCACCATACCCTAAAGACACTGGGTAGCAAAACAATTGGAACTACAATTAAAACATTACAGAAAAACATGGGAAGACAAAAAAGCAACTAACAAAGGAAAGAAAAAGAGGAGTCACCAGAAAGGGAGTTAAATGAAATTGAGGCTACTAACTTATCTGAGAAAGAATTTGGAGTAATGGTTCTATGGATGCTCAAACAGCTGGATGACAAATGCACACAACTCGATGAGAATTACAAGGAGCTGAATGAGAATGTCACCAACATGAAAAGGAACCAAGAGGAAATGAAGAATGACATACCTGCAATAAAGAACACAATGGAAGGTTTAAACAGCAGACTAGAAGAGGCTGAGGACCGCATCAGTGAATTAGAAGACAAGGTAGGAAAAAAACACACAGAGGAGCAACTGGAAAAAAAACTTAGAAAGCAAGAGGAGAGCCTAAGGGAGCTTTGGGACAATGCAAAAAGAAATAACATTCGCCTAATAGGGATACAAGAAGGAGAGGAGGAGAAGCAAGGAATAGAAAACCTGTTTGAAGAAATAATGACAGAAAACTTCCCTGATACTGGCAGGAAAAAAAAAAACTACACAAGTCCAAGAAGCACATAGAGTGCCAAACAAGATGAACCCCAAAAGACCATAACCAACATTCATCATAATTAAATTGGCATACACCAATGACAAAGTAAGAATCTTAAAGGCTGCCAGAGAGAGACATAAAGTTACCAACAAGGGATCTCCTACTAGAATATCAGCTGACTTCTCAACAGAAACACACCAGGCAAGAAGGGAATGGAATGAAATATACAAAGTGATGCAAAGCAAGGGAATGAATCCCAAAATACTGTACCAAGCAAGGCTATCATTCAAAATTGAAGGTGGAATCAGGAGCTTCAAAGACAAAAAAGGGCTAAGAGAGTTTATTACCACCAAGCCAGCAATGCAAGAAATGCTAAAGGGACTGCTGTAAAAAGAAGAAACAGAAAGACAAGAAGCAACACAAACATTAAGAATAAAAATAGACCAAGATTGCAGCATAGGTAAACACCAGAGTTTGCTGCCTCTCACAACCACTTCAAAAATACAACTAAAAGATGGAACGGACATCATCCAGAACCACAGGAAGGCTGGCTGAGTGGAAATTCTACAACTGGAAGGAAAGAGAAAAGCATACCGAGACTCAGAGGAGGCACAGTGAGGAAGTAAAATACTAAAGTGCGGAGGTGCATGCCGAGCAGGCTGGCAGCTGAGGGCATGGTTGTCTTTTTCAATGAGGAGGGAGTGTCAGTCTCTGAGCTCCAGTTCTGGGCGAGTCTTTGGGGACCCAGACTCATATGGGAGAAGCGGGACTGTCTGGCATCAGTCAGAACTCGAGGGCAGCTTTCTCTCGGAGGTGCTTGCAGCGATTGCTGGGACACTGAGAAGCAGAGTCTCTGAGGGCAGGCCTGAGAGCCGCTATAACTGCTTGCTACACCCTGTTGATCTAGTGGGACCCACCCC
Organism: Myotis daubentonii; assembly: GCF_963259705.1. Lineage (NCBI taxonomy): Eukaryota > Metazoa > Chordata > Mammalia > Chiroptera > Vespertilionidae > Myotis > Myotis daubentonii. The sequence goes on along the minus strand of NC_081861.1, from coordinate 97,412,822 downwards.
GCCCAAGCCCTGCACGGAGGCTTTTCCTGGATAGCCTCAGGCAGAGGCTAGATTAGCACCTCCCTAGAGATCCAGGAGCAAATGTCCCCAGTGGTCAGAGTGGGACCATCCAGTTTGCAGCTCCTTGGACCTTTAAAGGACACTCTCGGGGCAGACCCAGTGAGCACCAAAGCCCCATTGAAGCAAGGCTTGCCCCAGAGGGGTGTCTCCAGCACAGAAGTTCTCCCAGTGCAGACAGAACTGATTCTCACAGCCAATTGGCCTGGAGGTCATTCCCTCCTAGTGTTAACTACAACAATCAAGGCTTAACTACAACAAGACTGTGCACAAAGACCACAAGGGGGTGCACCAAGAGTGTCCTCCTCAGGTAATTGGGGAGGCTGAACCACTGGGCCCTAGAGGACACTTAGCACAGAAAACCACTTTATCAACATAGGGAAGCATAAAAAATGCAAAGACAAAGAAACAGGACAGAAATGACAGAAATGGAGGAAAGTAAACTACAGGATATAGAGTTCAAAACCACACTTTTAAGGTTTTTCAAGAACTTTCTAGAAGCCGCCGATAAATTTAGTAAGACCCTCGAAAAGACTGATGAGACCGCAGATAAATGTAGTGAGATCCTCAAGAAATCTAGTCAGACCCTCAAGGTTGTGATAAAGGACCAACTGGAAATTAAGCATACAGTGACTGAAATGGAGGATATCATACAGACTCCCAACAGCAGACTAGGGGATCGCAAGAATCAAGTCAACGATTTGAAATATGAAGAAGCAAAAAACACCCAACTGGAAAAGCAATATGAAAAAAGAATCCAAAAATACGAAGATAGTGTAAGGAGCCTCTGGGACAGCTTCAAGCGTAAAAACATCCGAATTATAGGGGTACCAGAAGAAGAGAGAGAGCAAGATATTGAGAACCTACTTGAAGAAATAATGACAGAAAACTTCCCCTACCTGGTGAAATAAATACACCTCCAAGCCCAGGAAGTGCAGAGAACCCCAAACAAAAGGAGTCCAAAGAGGACCACACAAAGAGACACATAATTAAAATGCCAAGAGCAAAAGACAAAGAGAGAATCTTAAAAGCAGCAAGAGAAAGAAAGTCACTTACCTACAAGGGAGTACCCATACGACTGTCAGCTGATTTCTCAACAGAAACTTTGCAGGCCAGGAGGGATTGGCAAGAAATATTCAAAGTGATGAATGCCAAGAACCTACAACCAAGATTACTTTATCCAGCAAAGCTATCATTCAGAATTGAAGGTCAGATAAAGAGCTTCACAGATAAGGCAAAGCCAATGGAGTTCACCACCATCAAACCAGTATTATATGATATGCTGAAAGGTATCCTTTAAGAAGAGGAAGAAGAAGAAAAAGGTAAAGATACAAACTATGAACAACAAATATACATCTATCAACAAGTGAATCTAAAAATCAAGTGAATAAATAGTCTGATGAACAGAATGAACTGGTGATTATAATAGAATCAGGGGTATAGAAAGGGAGTGGACTGACTATTCTTGGGGGGTTAAGGGGAGTGGGGGATGCGGGAAGAGACTGGACAAAAATCGTGCACTTATGGATGAGGACAGTGGGTGGGGAGTGAGGGCGGAGGGTGGGGTGGGAACAAGGTGGAGGGGAGTTATGGGGGAAAAAAGAGGAACAAATGTAATAATCTGAACAATAAAGATTTAATTTTTTAAAAAAATAAAGTTACTATTGAAAGGTAAAAAAGGAAAGAATAAATATCACCACAAACAAGTACATTTCAATAATAACATTAAATGTAAATGGATTAAATGCTCCAATCAAAAGACACAGGGTAGCTTAATGGATAAGAAAACATGACCCATATATTTGCTGTCTGCAAGAGACTCACCTCAGAACAAAGGATTCACACAGACTGAGAGTGAAGGGATGGAAAAAAATTTTCAGGCAAATGGGAATGAGAAGAAAGCTGAAGTTGCAATACTTATCTCTGACAAAATAGACCTCAAAGTAAAGGCCATAATAAGAGATAAGGAAGGCCACTACATAATACTAAAGGGAGCAATTCAACAAGAAGATATATCTCTGGTAAACATATATGCACCCAATACAGGAGCACCCAAATACATAAAACAGCTTCTGGAAGATATCAAGGGAGAGGTCAATAGCAACACAATCATAGTAGGGGACTTTAATACGCCACTGACACCAATGGATAAATCCTCTAAACAAAAAATCAGCAAAGAAACAGCAATCCTAAATGACTCACTAGATCATATGGACTTAATTGACATCTTCAGAATTTTTCTACCCAAAGCTACAGAATATACATTCTTCTCCAGTGCACATGGGACATTTTCAAAGCTAGATCATATATTAGGGCACAGGCAAAGCCTCTTCAAATTCAATAGAATAGAAATCATAAGAAGCATCTTCTCAGATCACAATGGCATAAAATTAGAAATCAACTACAATAAAAACATTGAAAAAAATCAAACACTTGGAGGCTAAATAGCATGTTATTAAACAATGACTGGGTTACCAGAGAGAACAAAGAAGAAATAAAAACCATCCTGGAAACAAATGACAATTAAAACATAACAATCCAAAATCTATGGGACACAATGAAAGCAGTCTTGAGAGGCAAGTTCATAGCTCTACAGGCATACCTCAGAAAACAAGAAAAACTGGCAGTAAATGATCTAACCCTACAACTCAAATAGTTAGAAACAGAACAACAAGAAAAGCCCACAGTATCCAGAAGTAAGGAAATAATGAAGATCACAGCAGAAATAAACAACATAGAGACCAAAAAAACAATACAAAAGATCAATGAAACCAAGAGCTGATTCTTGGAAAGGATTAACAAGATTGATTAACCTCTAGCCAGGCTCATCAAGAAATAAAGGAAGAGGATCCAAATAAACAAAATCACAAATGAAAGACGTAAAGTAACAACTGACCCTACTGATATACATAGGATTGTCAAAAAATACTATGAACACCTCTACTCCAACAAACTGGACAACCTCAATGAAATGTACACATTCCTAGATAAATACAAGCTTCCAAAACTCAACCAGGATGAATAAAATAACCTGAATAGGCCAATAACTACTGATGAAATTGAAACAGTAATCATAAAGCTTCTAGCAAACAAAAGCCCTGGACCACATGGCTTCACAGGGGAGTTTTACCAAACAGTCAAAGAAGAACTAAAACTAATCTTTCTCAGACTATTCCAAAAAATTCAAGAGGAAAGCACACTTCCAAGCTCTTTCTATGAAGCCAGCATTACTCTAATCCCAAACCCAGATAAAGACACCACAAAGAAAGAGAATTACAGGCCAATATCCCTGATGAACATAGATCCTAAAATCCTCAACAAAATTCTAGCAAACCTGATCCAGCATTGCATTAGAAATATCGTATACCATGACCAAGTGGGATTTATTCCAGGAATTCAATGTTGGTACAATATCCACAAATCAAAAAACGTGATACATCACATAAACAAATTGAGAGACAAAAATCACATAATCATATTGATCGATGCAGAAAAGGCATTTCAGAAAGTCCAACACCCTTTTCTGATAAAAACGCTCAGCAAAGTGGGAATAGAATGATCATACCTCAACATAATAAAAGCCATATATGACAAACCCACAGCCAACATCATACTTAATGGGCAAAACCTATAACCATTTCCATTAAGAACAGGAACAAGACAGGGATGTCCCCTTTCAGCACTCCTATTCAACATAGTACTGGAAGTGCTAGCCAAAGCGATCAGACAAGAAGAAAAAAAAGGCATCCAAATTGGTAAAGAAGAAGTAAAATTGTCCCTATTCGCTGATGACATGATACTGTACATAGAAAACCCTAAAGACTCCATCAAAAAATTACTAGGATCAATAAATGAATTCAGCAATGTAGCAGGATACAAGATTAATGCCAAGAAATCAATGGCCTTTTTATACACCAACAATGAACTTACTGAAAGAGAGATTAAAAAAACAATCCCATTTACCATTGCACAAGAGAAATTAAGTTATCTAGGAAAAAACTTAACTAAGGAAGTAAAAGACCTATATGCTGAAAACTACAGGACATTGAAAAAAGAGATAGAAGACATAAACAGATGGAAGAACATACCATGTTCATGGATTGGTAGAATCAACATCATCAAAATGTCCATACTACCCAAAGCAATGTATTAATTCAATGCACTCCCCATTAAAATACCAACAGCATATTTCACTGACCTAGAAAGAACTCTCCAAAAATTTATCTGAAATAAATAAAGACCCCGAATAGCTGCAGCAATCCTAAGAAAGAAGAACAAAGTAGGGGGGATCTCAATACCGGATATCAAGCTGTATTACAGAGCCACTGTTCTCAAAACTGCCGGGTACTGGCACAAGAACAGACATATAGATCAATGGAATACAATAGAGAACCCCCAAATTGACCCAAACCAATATGCTCAATTAATATTTGACAAAGAAGGCAAGAATATACAATGGGATCAAGACAGTCTCTTTAATAAATGGTGTTGGGAAAATTGGACAGATACATGCAAAAAAATGAAACTAGACCACCAACTTACACCATACACAAAAATAAACTCAAAATGCATAAAGGACTTAAATGTAAGACAGGAAACCATAAAAATACTAGAGGAATCCAAAAGCAACAAAATCTCAGACATATGCTGAAGCAATTTTTTCACCGATACTGCTCCTAGGGCATTGGAAACTACATAGAAAATAATCAAATGGGACTACATCAAAATAAAAAGCTTTTGTTCAGCAAAAGAAACCATCAACAAAACAACAAGAACCCCCACTGCATGCGAGAACATATTTGCCAATGTTATCTCTGATAAGGGTTTAATCTCCAACATTTATAGGGAACTCTTACAACTTAACAAAAGGAAGATGAACAATCCAATCAAAAAATGGGCCAAGGGCCTAAATAGACACTTTTTGAAAGAGGACATTCAGAAAGCCAAGAGACATATGAAAACACGCTCAAAGTCACTAATCATCCGAGAGATGCAAATCAAAACAACAATGAGGTACCATCTCACACCTGTCGAAATGGCTATCATCAACAAATCAACAAACAAGTGCTGGAGAGGATGCGGAGAAAAAGGAACTCTCCTGCTCTGCTGGTGGGAATGCAGACTGGTGCAGCCACTATGGAAGACAGTATGGAGTTTCCTGAAAAGGTTAAAAATGGAACTCCCATTTGACCCAGTGATCCCACTTCTAGGAATATATCCCAAAAAACCACAAACACCAATCGGAGAAGATATATCCATCCCTATGTTCATAGCAGCACAATTCACCATAGATAAGATTTGGAAACAGCCTAAGTGCCCATCAACAGATGAATGGATTAGAAAACTGTGGTACATCTACACAATGCAATACTATGCTGCTGTAAAAAAGAAGGAACTCTTAGCATTTGCCACAGCATGGATGGAACTGGAGAACGTTATGCTAAGTGAAATAAGCCAGTAAATGAAGGATAAATACCACAGGATCTCACTCATTTGTGGAATATAGTGATGAACATACTCTGATGAACTAGGAGTGACCCAGATACAGAGAGGCATTGATTGGACTGTCGGGCCTTGAAGGGAAGGTATGGGAGGGTGTGGGTCAGGGGGAGAGATCAACATAGATTTATATGCAAGCATATAGGCCTAATCAATGGACACGGACAATGGGGCGGGGGGTGAAGGCATGAGCACGAGGTAATGGATGATGAATGGATAAGGACACATATGTAATATCTTAATCAATAAAAATATATTTAAAAAAATGAAGAAAAAAAGAGGAAAGCTGAGAGAAGGAAAACTGATACATTAGTGTGATCACTGTTAACATTTCTATATAACAAAGATGATGTTACCCAATACTGTGTGCCGGGGTCCAACCCCAGCAGGTCCAGGGGTCCCCAAAGGTGTAGACGGAGTTGGCGAAGAGGGAATGACACGGAGACAGCGTTCCGTTGATCAGAAGCCTAGCCAGGATCTCCAGCCAGGATCTCCAGCCAAGTTCTGGTCTGGATCTCCAGAGAGGTTCTGCTTAGGATCTCCAGCCAGGTTCTGTGGCCATGTTCCCTCGCTAGGTTCTCCAGCCAGGTTCCGTCCAGGTTCTCCAGCCAGGTTCAGTCACCAGGTTCTAGTCAGGTTCTCTTGCCAATTTCTGTAGTCAGGTTCAGTCCAGGATCTTTTGCCATGTTCTCTCCAGCGAAGTTCATCTGTCTGTAGGTTCTGTGTAGGTTCTGTCTTCTGAGTTCTGACTTCTAAGTTCTGTGTTCCAAGTTCTGTGTTCTGAGTTCTGTGTTCTAAGTTCTGTCTCCTGTTGTCTTGTTACGTCTGTATTTATACCAGTTGATTCCAATCCTATCAATCTCTATTCCAAAGGTTAGGGTGTTTCTTATCTCCATTCCAGGGAGTAAAGATTATGTAGCTTAAGCATGATTGTTTGTAGTTAAAGGGATTAATTACCCACCTGGCACTTAGTTAAGAGGCTTTATTCCCTCCCTAACTTCAGGGGAAAATCCCTTCCTGGGGAAACAACCTTTCTCGGAGAGGTGACCTTGGTTAAAACACAGCGCCAAGAAGGTGAGCAAACATATAAAGAACAGTATGCCATATATGCCAGGTCGCTTGAAACAGCAAGCATGGACTGGCTCCCGGCAACTGTGTCTAAAAATCTTCAGTTATTCATTGAGTATACAGTTGATGAATATATATAATAGTTTTTCCACAAAAATTCTGAAGATGTTCTTGCAACCATTACAGAATGAAATGGTACATTGTTACTACAGCTGTTGCTGTTTCATTCTTCAAAATGATGAAGGCCATAATTTACTATTTCTTTGCTTAATATTTATATAATAAAGTACTTGATATGTTAAATTGTAAAAAAAAAAAAAAAGAAAAAAAGAAAAAAGAAAAACCAAAACAAAACTGTAGGACATTTTCACTATGGAATACTATACAACTGTAATAAAAGGGATCTCTTACCCTTTGGGACCACATGGATGGATCTAGAGAATATTATGCTAAGTGAAACTAGCCAATCTGAGAAATTCCAATATCACATAATGTCATTTAGTTTTGGAATCTAATGAACAAAATGAATTTACCAACAAAATAAAACCTGAAACAGGAAAGCATGGAATAGACAGATAATACCTCGATATGGGGTTAGGGCAGTGATGGCGAACCTATGACACACGTGTCAGAGGTGACACGTGAACTTATTTTTTTGGTTGATTTTTTTTGTTAAATGGCATTTAAATATATAAAATAAATATCAAAAATATAAGTCTTTGTTTTACTATGGTTGCAAATATTAAAAAATTTCTATATTTGACATGGCACCAGAGTTAAGTTAGGGTTTTTTGAAAATGCTGACATGCCAAGCTCAAAAGGTTCTCCATCACTGGGTGAGGGGGACGAGAAGAGATAAACCAAAGAACATATGCATTTATATTCATAGCACATGGACATGGAAATTAGGGTGGGGAAGCCCTGGGGAAGTAAGTATTGCTTGGAGGAGGAGAGTAAACGGGGGGAGGCGGTAGACATCTGTAATACTATCAAAAATAAACAAGGAGAACTACAACTAACTAAAAATTGTCTGCACAACAATGGAAACCATCAACACAATGATAATGCAACCTATGGAATGGGACAGAATATTTGTAAACACTTTACATGAGAAAGGCATATTTTCCAAAATATAAATGAAAGTCATACAAGTCAGTAGGAAAACAACAACAAAAATAAACAAAAAAGTCACCTTCCATACAAAAAAAATGACCCCACTTAATATTGGTCAAAGAACCTGACTAGACATTTTTTTTGAAAGGAGACATACAAATAACCAACAGGTATACGAAAAGGTGAAAACTTCAAAAAAAAATTGAAATCCTCAGAGAATTGCAAATCAGACTCCAATGAGATTTTCACCTCCCAACTGTCAGAATGGCTATTATTAAAAAAGTTAAAACAAAGATTGTTAGTGAGGATATGGAAAAGAAATTAAAAAGTCTTTATTGTTGAAAGTATTACTTATGTGGAAAGTAAATTCTTGTGCATTCTTGGTGAGCCTTTATAGTATTGGTGCTGCCACTATTGAAATAATGAAAGTTCCTTAAAAATTAAAAATAGAATTATCATGTCACTTCTTGATATATATATACAGAATATGAAATCTGTACCTTAACAAAATATCTGCAGTCTTATGTTCATTGCACAACTAATCCTATATAATTGAGGGAATATGCAAATTGACCGGCACTCTGCCACAAAGATGGAGGCACCCACAGTGGAGGTGGGAGGTTTCTGTCACACAAGATGGCTGCACCTACAGTGAAGACGGGGTTTCCATAACACAAGATGGCTGCACCTATAGCAGATGCCGAGTTCTCATAATGAGCCTTAATGAGCAATCAGCAGGGACCTAAGGCTGCGCCCCCCCCCCCCAACACCCTGTGTGGGGCTTGAGAGGGGACCTCAGGCCATGCCCCCAACCTGGCAGGGCTTGATGGGGGTCCTCAGGCCATGTCCCCCACCTGTCGGGGCTTGATGGGGTACCTCAGGCCACGCCCCCCTCCCCAGCACCAGGCCGGGGGACCTGAGGCAGTGCCCCCCTCCTGGCAGGGTTTGACCATACCTCAGGCCACATTCCCCACCTGGTGGGGATTGACACGAGACCTGAGGCTGTGGACCCCTCCCAGTGCTGGGCCAGGGTCCTCAGGCTGTGCCCACCTGCCCAGTGGGACTTAACAGGGAACCTGAGGCTGTGGCCCACTCCTGGCATAGCTTGACGGGGGACCTGAGGCTGTGGCCCCCTCCCAGCGTCTGGCCTGGGGACCTGAGGCTGCATCCCCTGCCTGGTGGAGCTTGACAGGGGACCTCAGACCACACCCCCAGATTAGTGGGACTTGACGGGAGACCTCAAGGCATGCCCCCTGCCCCACCTGGACTGGGAGACCTCAGACTGTGTCCCCCGCCCTGCCGCCAGGCCAGGGGAACTCAGGCCATGCCCGCTGCCCTGGCACCATTCCAGGGGACCTCAGGCTGCACACCCCACCCTGGCACCAGGATGGGGGGCCTCAGGCTGCACCCCCACCTGGCAGGGCTTGACAAGGGTGGGACCGGCCAGGTCTGGATCTAGCCCAATGGGGGCAGGGCCCGCCAGGTCTTGGTCTCATGTGATTTCGAGGCGCATGTGGGTAGGTGGGGACTTGACTCTGGGTCCCATGGTGTGCCCAAAACTCTGACAGGAGGAAGATTTTCATATGCATTTTACTAATTTTCTTTTATCTCTGACACTTCTATTATAGATGAAGGGCAAATAGCAATATTAAAATATTTCCTCTAATTAATTCCCTTTTAATGTGCATGAATTTTGTGCACCTGGCCACTAGTCATAGTCATAAAGATATACAAGCAACCTATAAACAACTATATTATAAAAAGAATAATATATTAATTCAATATTCTTTACACCTTAAAGAATTATAGACTTAGATGAGGAATCAACATGAGGTTTACTGTTTGCTACCTGACATCTTCCTCTGTGTTGGTAAACACAGCCTTCTGGTTAATGAGGTAACTGTATGGGGTCAAGGTGGCACTTTGGAGAAAGGATTGTGCACTGGGACAATGGCGAGTTTGATCAACTACTTCACATAGAGAGCTGAAACAGAGAAAGCAGGACAAAAAAGTCAAATGCAGCACCAGTGGATCACCTAGCTCTTGTACAGAAAAGTGGTCAGTTAAAGAATTTTACAGGCTGAAGATTAAAAATGGCAGCAGAGTAAGTGGATGTTGCATAGACATGCTCCCAAGAACAAACTGGAATTACAACTAAAATACAGAAAAAATTCCTGAATAAACAATGGAAAACTAACAGGAGAGAACCCTGACATCTGAGGAATGAAAGTGAAGACTGCATAGAGACTAGTAGGAGGGGTGGAGGTGCAAAAGGGTTAGCTGGATGCTCACAGACAGCAACTGAAGTCCCAGAGAGATATCTTAGTTGTGGGGGGCTCCCACTGAGATTGCTGATATCTAATCCCCAAGCTAGGCCCCCCAGCAGAGAGCACCAAAACTAAGGAGAGTGCCCACATAACATCTGGCTGTGAAAAGAGCCATGTAGCTATCTGCCAGCGAGAGACAACTGAAAATTCAGGCATCCTCTTAAAGGGCCAAAGCACAAAATTATCTGTGGAACCACTCACCTTGTGTTCTGGCAGAGGGAGGGTGAAGTGGACTGGAGCTGTGAGGACAGAAGCCAAGATTGGGGACTCAGAGGATAAAGCTCAGAAGGCAGACACCCAATGTTTCCTGGGCTGAGTCATTGCCTCATGCAGCTGAGGACATCTTTCCCACATGGACATTTGCCTTGCCTGGGAAGAAAAGAGTTGACACACCTTATTGAAAAACACCTTGCCCCGAGGCCATTTAAGAAATTAAAAATAACAAGTAGCCTCAAGGCAGAATCAACTGCCCCAATATATTGTAAAAAAAACTCTTGCCACACCTGATATGATTGCATGGGGGTCAATTTGAGTCGGAATCCTATCAGTCTGTAGAATGAGGTGGTCTCTGGATGCTTTGAGTCTTTGCCTGATTTAATTAGTCAGAAACAGCTTTAAACACTGTCCTACACTAGAAATTGAAAGGTGTACTAGTAGAGGATCTACCTAATACATAGTCACAAACCCCAACAGAAAGCCAAAATGAGGAGACAAAGAAACAACCCCCAAATGAAAGAACTAGAGAATTCTCCAGGAGAAGATATAAATGAAGCAGAGATAAGAAATTTATCTGAAACAGAGTTCAGATTAATGATGGTAAAGACGATCAGCAGCATGAAAAAAAGATATAATAACTATGAAAAAGGAACAGTCTAAGATAAAGAATGACATAACACAAAGAATGCATGGAAAGGAATACACAGCAGATTAGGGGAAGATGAGGATAGAATAAGTGAATTATAATAGAGTTGAAAATATCACTCAATCAGAGAACCAAAAAGAGAAAACAATTAAAAAACAGGAGGACAGCCCTAGATGGCTTGGCTAAGTTAATAGAGCATCAACCTGTAGACTGAAGGGTCATGGGTGTGATTCTGGTCAAGGGCATATGCCTGGGTTGCAGGCTCAATCCCCTGTAGGGGGTGTGCAGGAGGCAGCCAATCAATGATTCTCTCTCATCATTGATGTTTCTATTTCTCTCTCCTTTTACCTTCCTCTGTGTAATCAATAAAATATATATATTTTTTTAAAAAACCTGGAGGACAGCTTAAAGGAGCTATGGGACAATGTGAAAGGTAACTGTATTAAAATAGCAGGCGTTTCAGAAGTAGCAGAAAGGGGGAGGGGAATAGAGAAAGTGTTTGAAGTAATGATAGCAGAAAACATCCTTAACCTGGTAAAGGAGAAAGTCACACAAGTTCAGGAGGCACAGAGAACCCCAAGCAAGAAGAACCCAAACAGGCCAACACCCAGACACATCATAATTAAGATGCCAAAAGTTAAAAACAAAGAGAGAATCTTAAAGGCAGCAAGAGAAAAGAAAACTGTTACCTACAAAGGAGTTCCCATAAGGCTGACACCTGATTTCTCATCAGAAACTCTATAGGCTATAAGGGAATGGCATGAAGTACTCAAGGTAATGGAAAGCAAGGATCTGAGACCAAGATTGCTATATGCAGCAAGGCTATCATTCAAAATAGACGGTCAAATAAAGAGCATCCCAGACCAAAAAATAAAGGCTAAAGGAGTAAAACACCACCAGCTCAGCATTATAAAGAATGCTAAAGGGACTGCTGTAATGAGAAGAAACAGAGAGAGAAATCTAGCCATAGAGAATTAAAATGGCAATAAATAAGTACATATCGCCGAAACCGGTTTGGCTCAGTGGATAGAGCGTCGGCCTGCGGACTGAAAGGTCCCAGGTTCGATTCCGGTCAAGGGCATGTACCTGGGTTGCGGGCATATCCCCAGTGGGAGATGTGCAGGAGGCAGCTGATCGATGTTTCTCTCTCATCGATGTTTCTAACTCTCTATCCCTCTCCCTTCCTCTCTGTAAAAAAAAAAAAATCAATAAAATATATTAAAAAAAAAATAAGTACATATCAATAATAACCCTAAATGTAAATGTATTAAATGCTCCAATCAAAAGGCATAGGGTAGCGGAATGGATACAAAAACATGACCCAACTATATGCTGTCTACAAGAGACCCATCTCAAAACAAAAGACACACACAGGATAAGAGTGAAGGGATGGAAAAAAAACTTTCCATGCAAATAGAAAAGAAAATAAAGCTGGAGTAGCAATACTCATATCCCACAAAATAGACTTTAAAATGAAGGCCATCACAAGAGACAACAAATGTCACTACATAATACTAAGGGGATCAATACAATAAATGGATATAACCCTGGTAAACATATATGCACCCAATTTAGGAGTACTTAAATATTATAAAAAACTTCTAGAGGAATTTAATGGAGAGATCAACAACAATACAGTCATAGTTGGGGAATTTAACACCCTTCTGATTTCACTGGATAGATCTTCCAGACAAAAACTTAACAAGGGAACAGAGACCCTAATTGACACACTAGATCAGATAGACTTAATTGACACTTAATAGAACACTAGAGGCCTGATGAACGAAAATTCTTGCAAGAATAGGTCTTCCTTCCCCTGGCTGCCGGCACTGCCTTCGCTTTGGCCCAGAGCCACCTTTCCGCCTTTGCTCCAGCCCAGAGCAGCATTTGCGCACTTCCCAGAGGCCTGAAACATCTGGGTTAGGGCTGAACGCAAGCTTCCCGGCCTGGTCGCCACCACCTCTGTCGCAAAGTGATGGTCAATTTACATATTTCGTCTTTATTAGATAGGGTATCACCCCAACGGAGCAGAATATACATTCTTCTCAAGTGCACATGGACTATTCTCAAAGATAGACTACATGTTAGGGCACAAAACAAGCTTCCACAAGTTCAAGAAGATTGAATTCATATCAAGCACCTTCTCAGATCACTGTGGAATGAAATTAGAAATAAACTATAGTAAAAATACACAAAAAAATTCAAACACATGGAGGCTAAGTAGCATGTTATTAAACAATGAATGGGTAAGCAACAAGATCAAGAAATGAATAAAAACCTTCCTGGAAGCAAATGAAACTGAACACACAACAACCCACAATCTCTGGGACACAGCAAAACCAGTCCTGAGTAGGAAACTCATAGTACTTAAAGGTATATCTCAAAAAACAAACAAAGAAAAAAACAAGAAAAATCCCCAATAAAGTATTTAACCCTACAACTTAAAGAACTAGAAAGAGAACAACAAGAATAGCCCATAGGAAGTAGAAGGAAGTAATAAAGATAGAACAGAAAGACATAACATAGAGACTAAAAAAAACAAAAACAAAAACAAAATACAAAAAATCAATGAAAGCAAGAGCTGGTTCTTTGAAAGGATAAAAAAAAATTGATAAACCATTAGTCAAATGCATCAAGAAACAAAGAGAGCCTACACAAATATATAAAATCAGAAATGAATGTGAAGAAGTAACCACTGACACCACAGAAATACAAAGGATTGTAAGTAAATATCATGAAAAACTATATGCCAACAAGCTGGACAGTGTTGATGAAATAGAGAAATTCCTAGAAATGTCTCCCAGAACTGAATCAGGAGGAATCAGGAAACCTGAAAAAAACAAATAATAACTAATGAAATAGAAGCAGTTACCAAAAAACTCCCAGCAAACAAAAGCTCAGGTCTAAAAGGCTTCACAAGGGAGTTTCCCCAAGCATTCAAAGAAGAAGTAACACCTATACTCTCTATTTCAGAAAATACAAGAGGAAGGAACACTTCGAAACTCTTTTTATGAGGCCAGCATTATCCTAATTCCAAAACCAGATAATGACACTAAAAAGAAAAAGAATTACTGGCCAGTATCCCGGATGAACATAGATGCTAAAATCCTCAAAAAAAATTTTTTTTTCAAATTGCATCCAGCAATATATTAAAAAGATCATACACAATGATCAAGTGGGATTTATTCCAGGGATGCAAGGCTGGTACAATATTTGAAAATCAGTAAACATCATACATCACATAGACAAATTGAAAGACAAAACTCACATGATTATATCAATAAACACATAGAAAGCATTTGACAAAATCTAACACACATTTTTTTGTAAAAACTCTCAGAAAAGTGGGATTAGAGAGAGCATATCTCAACATAATAAAGGCCTCATATTACAAACCTACAGCCAACATCATGCTCAATGGGCAAAAAGTAAAACCATTTCACCTAAGAACAGGAAGAAGACAGGTATGCCCACTTTCACAACTACTGTTCAACATAGTACTGGAAGTGTTAGCCATAGTGAGCAGACAAGAAGAAGAAATAAAAGTTGTCCAAATTATTAAAGAAGAAGTAAAATTGTCATGATTTGCAAATCACTTGGTATTTTACATAGAAAACCCTAAAGACTCCATCAAAAAACTGCTGGGATTAATAAATGAATTCAGCAATGTAGCAGGATACAAAGTTAACACCCAGAAACCTATGCCTTTTTTTTATACACCAATAATGAACTCACAGAAAGATAAACTATAGCAATAATCCCATTTACCATTGCAACAAAAATTAAGATACTTAGGAATAAACTTGACTAAGGAAGTAAAAGACATGTACTTGGAAAACTACAGGTTGTTGAAAAAAGAGATATAAGACATAAACAGATGGAAGAATATACCGTATTCATGGATTGGTAGAATCAACGTCATTGAAATGTCCATACTACCCAAAGCAATCTATAGATTCAGTGCAATCCCCATTAAGATACCAACAGCATATTTCACAACCTAGAACAAACTCTCCACAAATTCATATGGAATTAAAAAAGACCCCGAATAGCTTCAGCAATCATGACAAAGAAAACAAATTTGGAGGGATCACAATAATAGATATCAGGCTATATTATTACAAAGCCACAGTTCTCAAAACTGCTCGGTATTGGCACAAGAACAGACATATAGACCAATGGAACAGAACAGAGAACCCAGAAATCTACCCAAGGCATTATGCTCAATTAATATTTGACAAAGTAGGCAAGAGTATACAGTGGAATCAAGACAGTCTCTTCAATAAATGGTGTTGGGAAATTGGAGAGATACATACAAAAAAATGAAACTAGATCACTAACTTCCACCATAAACAAAAATAAACTCAAAATGGATAAAGGACTTAAATGTAAGATGGGAAACCATAAAAATCTTAGAAGAGCCTATAGGCTGCAAAATATCAGACATTTGCCATAGCAACATCTTTACTGATACTGTTCCTAGGGCAATGGAAAGTAAGGAGAAATTAAAGAAATGGGACTACATCAAAAGAAAAAGTTTCTGCACTGCGAAGAAACCATCAACCAAACAACAAGACAGCCCACTGCCTGGGAGAACATATTTTCCAATGCTATTTCATATAAGGGTTTAATCTCCAACATTTATAGGGAACTCTTACAACTTAACAAAAGGAAGTTAAACAGTCCAATCAAAAAATGGGCCAAGGACCTAAATAGACACTTTTCAAAAGAGGACATTTAGAAAGCGAATAGACATATGAAAACATGCTCAAAGTCACTAATCATCCGAGAGAGGCAAATCAAAACAACAATGAGGTACCATCTCACACCTGTCAGAATGGCTGTCATCAACAAATCAACAAACGACAAGTGCTGGAGAGGATGTGGAGAAAAAGGAACACTCGTGCAGTGCTGGTGGGAATGCAGACTGGTGCATCCACTGTGTAAAACATTATGGAGTTTCCTCAAAGAATTCAAAATAAAACTCCCATTTGACTCAATAATCCCACTTCTAGGAATGTATCAGAAACACAAATCAGAAAGGATATATGCACCCCTATATTCATAGCAGCAGAATTTACAATAGCTAAGATTTAGAAACAGCATAATTGCCCATCAGCAGATTAGGGGATTAAAAAGTCGTGGTTCACCTCACAATTGAATACTATGCTGATGTAAAAAAGAAGGATCTCTTACCATTTGCAACAGCATGGATGGACCTGGAGAGCATTATGCTAAGCAAAATAAGCCAGTCAGAAAAAGATGAACAATGTAAATTGATAAACAAAAATAGAGCCAGAGGAAAATATTTTAGATTATAAATAGAAGTAATCCTGTTGTTTGCATATTTTTATATTTCCTACTACTTTTGTGATATTATACTATGTTAGTACAGTTTTGGTAATATTATAATACTAGAGGCCCGGTGTATGAAATTTGTGCACTTGGGGGAGGGCTGGTCTCTCTGCCCGGATGTGGGAGGGTGCAGGCCATGCCAAGGTACCCCTACTGGTGCATGATCGCCACTGGGGAGGGATGAGGGAGGTTGGCCCACCAGGGAGGGACTGAAGGAGGGCTCCAGGGTGTGTCCGACCTGTCTTGCTCAGTCCCAATCAACCAGACCCCAGCAGCAAGCTTACCTACAAGTCGGCCTGTCTGCCCCTTGGTTGTCAGTGCACGTCATAGCGAGAGGTTGAGTGGCCTTAACATATCATTAGCATATTATGCTTTGATTGGTCGAATGGCTGACCAGATGACTGGACACTTAGCATATTAGGTTTTTATTATATAGGATTTAAAATCCTTTTTCTTGAAATATTAATGTTTATTGCATGTTATATTTACAATTGTTTTTGTTGTAATATTAATTTTTATTGCATGTAAATGGGTAATTATTTTGTATCTACAATCTGTTAATCGATTTATTTTGTATATTGTAAAAATAAATAGATAAATAATATGCTCTAAAAAACGAGTTCTACAGGCGTAACTTTAGACTTCATGGACTATGTTAGTATTATTTTGATCATTCCGATAAAAATTTCAGAATCCATTCTGGAAAATTATATTCTCTCAAGACTTTCTAGTGGTCTAAATAAAAACATACATTTTTGTAAAAAAAAAAAAAAGAATTATAAAAATGAAGGTCTATCTAATTCCAAAGTGTGCAGAGTAAATAACGAAGATTCAAGGAGAGATAAGCTAAATAGGGAATAGAAAACAATAGAGGTAATCAATAAAACTAAAGGTGGGATTTTGTAAAGATCAACAACATTGACAAGTCTTTAGGTCGACTGAGCAAACAAAAACAAAAGAGAAAGACAGAAGACACCAATTGCTAATATTAGAAATTAGAGTGGGGCGTTACTACCGAGTTTGCACAAACGGAAAGAAATAATTATAAGAAATAGTAGGAAGAATTGTGTGTCAACAAATAAGACAATCTAGATGATATGCACAAATTCCTAAAAACACACAAACTACTACAACTAAATTAAGAAGAAATAAAATGCTTGAATATACCTATCATAAGTAAAGGGATAATATTAAGAAAATCTTATCAAAAATAAAAGGCCAGAGTTAGATGGCTTCACAGTAAATTTAAAACAAACATTTAAAGAAAAATTAAGACAAATTTTTCTCAAATATTTCCAAAAAACACAAGAGGGAGAAACACTACCTCTAGTAAGCAAAAAAATAAAAGGTATCCAAATTCAACTGGAAGAAATAAAATAATCTCTATTCACAGGTAACATGATCCTATATGTAGAAAACCCTAAAGATTCTACCAAAAAATCTTAGAACCAATAAATGAAATCAATAAAATAGCAAGATGCAAATACATCAACACACAACAATCTGATGTATTTCTATATACTAACAATGAAAAATCAGAAAAATTGAAAAAACAATTACATTTAAAATAATATGACAAAGAATAACATACTTAGGAATTAACAAAGGATGTAAAAACCTTGCATATTGAAAACTAAAAGGATTTTACTGAAAGCAATTAGAGAGAGTGAGCTCAGATGAGTGGTGGTGTGAGAGATTCCCTTGAAGTTTCAACAATTTGAACAGCAATAATTCAAAGGATTCCTGCTCAGTGCACGAACATGCCTGAGAGATCTGCACATTGAAATATCTGAAGGTGGGCAAGTGGGAGCAAACCAGGGAGAAAGAAGGAAGAAGAGCTCAAAGCAGCTACATAGGCAGCCTTGCAGCCCAAAGCTCACTGCAGGGCTCAGTCTGGAGAGGGGAGGAAGCAGGTTGCAAATGGCACTGTTACTGGAGAATTAAACTCCCTTGTTGCTCAAGGGAGTGAGGTTCTTGCAGTATCTTCAGAAAATGAAATTTCCAAGATTTGCATGGGAGGATGGGATGTGGAGGAAAGTTTTATTGATATGGAGTTACATTTCTTGGATTCCAAATTCCCCTTCCCCTTAAGACAGTCCTGGAAAAGCTACAGCTGGGGTTTCAGCAGAGCCAGGACTACTGTCCAGTTTCTATTCCATCTTGCAGCTGGGTTTAGTTTATTATCCAAGTTAATTAATTTCTATTAGTCCATGCGTGGAGTCCAAGATGGATATGTACCACTGGGCACAGGGGAGTGCATCCCCCTGACACAGGAGAGCCAGGAACCTGGCATGTGAGAGGGAGAAAAGAAAGATAGCTAACTTACTTTGTTTAGAAATTTAAATTTAGGTTTCATGCCCTTGCAGTGGCCATGCCCTTTCTGGCACTAACTTGCTTTCAGGTGTGATTGATGGGAGACAGGTAGGCACCTTCCCATGTCACTCAGACCTTTGCTGGGCATGTGTCTAAACTGCCTTTATCTAGTCCCTACACCCACTGATGCATGGGAACAAACTTGGACATTGTTAAATGCAGCTTTTTGCAAAGTTGTATAAATGGAACACCTATATCTAGTCTTCCTTCTCCCCCTTGCTGTTAAATAATAACCAGATTATTACAGTGGCATCACTACCTGCAGCCAAGAGGAGCAAAGAGATTTAGAGAGCATTTGTGGAAGAGAGGGCAGTCTAGGGCAGGAATGAAGCACATAGGTGTGTCAATGGTTGTCTGGTAATTGGAATTGCAGGCAGAGAAACAAAGCTAGAGAGCCTGGTAGTCTTCCCTTCACGTCCCAGAGTGTGCCTTTCCTCACCCTTCTGTTAGGTTTCAAAGCCCATTATCTGCAAACCCACGAACTGGTACTAAAGAAACACATTTTCCCTGTGTGAAGGATGCCCTCTGCAACTAATCCCAGGATTTGGTGGCGGTGCAGAGGGATGCTGGGGAGGTCCACTGGTCACCATTGCTGGGAAGGCAAAACAACAAAGGAGGGGACCATATGCCCCAAACTCACCCCACCCCCACATATTGAGGCTGCACTGCCGGCAACTTATGGCTGCAGATGATAGCACTGGAGTTTCATGTATTTGTAGCCCCATTGTCCATTGCACTCCCCTGTGGAGTTGGTCTACTGGGACCAAAGCAATAGGACCAAAGGGGCAGCTCCCTCCTTCCCAGGGAACATAAGCCATTTTCCACTACTCTGCAGAGATCTAAAAAGACAGAGAAGTGCAAGAGAGCTAAAAATCTTCAGTACAACATACTGGAAAATAATAGATAGACTTCTTGTTGTCAATGTGCCACTCATACATAGATGCTTAGATAGAGAAGCAATCCATCAGATACCATGATACCATGAATAACCAAAGTAATGAGGCAGCTCAGAGAGAAAATAAAAAAAATATCCAGAAAATTAACTTAAAGACATGGAAATATGTGACAGAGAATTCAAGCTAGCCGTCCTGAAAAAACTCAACAAGATGCAAAACACACACACACACCAAACCAAATCAATCAACAAAAAATGAGTACTTTACTAAAGATACTGAAACTTTAAAAAAGAACGAAATAGAAATTCTTCAGATGAAAAGTTAAATAAAAGATTTCAAGAATGAACTAGTGATCATAGAAAGTAGAGCAGACCATATGGATTAAAGAATTCGTGATATAGAAGATAGAAATCTAGAAATGATTCAAATGGAAGGAAAGAGAGACTTGGACATAAAGAATTAAAGAACTCTATGAGGACTATCTGACTACAACAGAAAGAGCAATATAAAAATAATGGGTATACCAAAGAAAAAGCTGATGAGAACTTCCCAAATCTATGGAAAGAGCTAGATCCTCAAATCCAAGAAGCAAACAGAACACTTAATTACCTGAATCCAAAAATGGTCTTCTCAAAGGCACATTGTAGTAAAACTGTTAAACAATTAATGACAAAGAATGTAAGCCATTAGACACAAATAAATGGAAAGACATCCTATATTGATGTACTAGAAGAGTTAATATTGTTAAGAATGCCATTACTACCCAAAGTAGTCTACAGAGTCAAGGCTGTCTCTATCAAAATTCCAATTATATTTTGGAATATACAGAAAAATTCCATGCAAAAATTAATATGTACTTTCAAGGAACCACAAATAGCCAAAATAATCTTGAAAAAGACAAAGTTAGAGGTCTCAGACTTCCACATTTCTAAATATACTACAAAGCAACAGTAATCAAAAACAATTTTATAGACACAAATACTATTAGAATAGAATAAAGAACCCAGAATAAACCCTCCCATATTTGATCAGATGATATTTTGATAATGCTGCCAAGATCATTCAATGGAGGGGAAAAAAGGTATTTTCAACAAACGGTATTGGGAAAACTAAATATATACATGCAAAATAATGAAGTTGGACCCTTCCCTTACACCATATACAAAAACTAGAGGCTCAGTGCACAAAAATTTGTGCACTCGGGTGGGAGGGGGGTCCCTCAGCCCCGCCTGTGCCCTTTTGCAGTCTGGGACACCTCGGTGGTGACCACTTGCTGGCTTAGGCCTGCTCCATGGGGGATTGGGCCTAAGCTGGCAATCAGACATCCCTCTGGCAGCTGGGCAGCCCTCAGGGGATGTCCATTTGCCAGGGGGGAGCAGGCCTAAACTGCAGTCAGACATCCTTAGCGCTGCTGAGGAGGCAGGAGAGGCTCCCACCACCACCACTGTACTGGCAGCCATCAGCCTGGCTTGTGGCTGAGCAGAAGCTCCTCCCATGTGAGAGCGACCTGACCACCAGAGGGCAGCTCCTGCATTGAGCGTCTGCCCCCTGGTGGTCAGTGTGTGTCATAGTGACCAGTCATTCCCAGTCTTTCTGCTGTTAGGGTCAGTTTTCATATTACCCTTTTACTATATAGGATAGAGGCCTTGTGCATGGGTCCAACGTCATTATTTTGCATGTATATATTTAGTTTTCCCAATACCGTTTGTTGAAAATACCTTTTTTCCCCTCCATTGAATGATCTTGGCACCATTATCAAAATATCATCTGATCAAATATGGGAGGGTTTATTCTGGGTTCTTTATTCTATTCTAATAGTATTTGTGTTTATAAAATTGTTTTGATTACTCTTGCATGGGTGGGGGCTGGCTGGTTTGCCCTGAAGGGTGTCCCGGATCAGGGTGGGGGTCCCGCTTGGGTGCCTGGCCAGCCTGGATGAGGGGATGATGGCTGTTTGCAGCTGGTCACACCCCCTTCAGGGTGGGGGTCCCCACTGGGGTGCCTGGCCAGTCTGGGTGAGGGGCTGAGGTCCGTTTTCAGGCTGGTGGGTGACTGAAGCTCCAAACCTCTCCTTTTTTTTCTTTTTTTTCTTTTTATTCTGGGATTTATTTACCTTCTATGGCTGTCACTGGAGCTGAGAGCCAGCTTTAGCTCTGAGGCTCGGCTCCGGCTCTGAGACCTCAGCTGCTGAAAGCAGGTATCTGGGTTTGTTTGGGTTCTATAATTGTAACACTGTTGCGGTCCTGCTTGCTCCAGCTCTGACGGCTGAAAGCAGGTTTCTGGGGATTGTTTAGCTTCTATAATTGCAACATAGTTGCTTATAGGGCAAGCTCAGAGGCCGGCAGCAGCAGGCGGGGAACCTTGGCTTCCTCTATCAAACAGGAAGCAAGCCTCCTGTTTGCTTCAGCTGCCTGGCTGCCGACCGCCATCTTGGTTGGCAGTTAATTTGCATATCTCACTGATTAGCCAATGGAAAGGGTAGCAAAGTTATGGTTAATTGCCATGTTTTTCTATTATTATATAGGATAAACACAAATGGATTAAAGACCTAAACCTAAAAATCTAAGACTATAAATCCATTAGAAGGAAACATAGGAAATAAGTTTTGTGATGTTGGATTTGGCAAGAATATTTTAGATATGATACCAAAACAGAAGTAAAAATACATCTTTGGCCTACAAAATTTAAAATTTATGTACTTCAAAACACAAACAAAAGAATGAAAAGGCAACCTATAGGATAGGAGAAAATAGTCTTAAATTATATATCTGACAACAAGTTAATATACAGAATATGAAAGAACCCTTACAACTCTACAATAACCAAAATACTAACATCATGATTTTAGGTTCTGTAAAAGATTTGAATAGACTTTTATGAAAAAAAGATATTCACATGATCAACAAACACATAAAAATGCTCAACATCATTAATTATTAGGGAATTAAATATCAAAGCCATAATGAAATACTATTTCATATTCATTAGGATAGCTACAATTTTTGTAAAGTAAAAAATAGCATGTATTAGTGAGTATGTGAAAAAATGGGAACCCTTGTGTAATGGTAGGCACATAAAATGGTGCAACCACTACGAAAAACATCATGGTGGTTCCTCAGATAATTAAAAATAGAGCTACCATATGATTCAGCAATTTCATTTTTAAGTATATACCCCCCAAAGTTGAAAGCAGAATCTCAGAGATATTTGTACATATTTGTTTATACGTGTTCAACATTGTTAATAGATTATTCACAATATCCAAAGATGGAAACAAACCAATAATCAACAGATGAATGGATTAATAAAATGTAACATATACATACAATGGAATATTATTCAAGCTTAAAAAGAAAGGAAGTTCTGACACATTCTACAATTTGGAGAAACGTTGAGGAATTTATGCTAAGGAAAATTAGCCAGTCATAAAAAGACAAATAGTATATGATTCCACTTTCATGATGTACCTAGAGTAGTCAAAAATCACAGAGACAGAAAGTAAAATGGTGGTTGTTAGGAGGTGGTGGAAAGGAAGGATAGGGAATTGTGGAATTTCAGTTTGGAAACGTGAAAAAAGGACTGAAGATGTATGGCGGTGATGGTTGTACTGAAGTATAGTAACCTCCATCTTGGGTAAAAGCTGCTGTTTAAAATTTTAACCCTGGTACTCTGTAAAGATTTGCTTGCCTAAATAATAGGGAAAATAAGACTACTCCCCACTCCAGAGAGGCCATAAAATATGCCCCAGAGTTGTCAGTGCTGGCACCAGGCTAGGCCTTGAGATATGGTCTCACAGCCCTGTTCCAGCACACAGGACTTTTTGTCAAATGGTCTGGAAGTCTCATTCCAAATTTGTAAAACAAAGAGCTGAAAAACATATAAATTGAAAAGACTTCCACCATATTGGGCCCCAGAATTTGAGAAGCAAGATTACGCTAGCACTAGCGAAAATGAGCAGGACTCCAAATAAATTTGGCTTATTGATTAAAGCGTCTTCTGATTTACAATGTAACAGTACCACAATGTGAATGTATTCATACCATTGAGCTGTAGTCTTTAAAAAAGTTTAACTAGTTGAATTGTATGTGCTGTATCTTTTACTACAAGAAAAAATAAATAATAGAAAAAAAATAAGACCTAAAACTCTTAGAAGAAAACCTAGGGAAAATCTTCATGACCTTGGATTTGACAATCAATGCTTAGATAGAACACCAAAAGCACAGCAAACAAACAAACAAAGATAAATTAGACTTTATCAAAATTAAAAAATATATGTGCCTCAAAAAAACACATCAAGAAAGTGA
The DNA here is from genome assembly GCF_963259705.1 of Myotis daubentonii. Classification (NCBI taxonomy): domain Eukaryota; kingdom Metazoa; phylum Chordata; class Mammalia; order Chiroptera; family Vespertilionidae; genus Myotis; species Myotis daubentonii. Next base: position 97,388,968 of record NC_081861.1, on the reverse strand, counting down.
GAAAACCACTAAATGAATGGGGAAAATATTTGCAAATCATATATCTGGTAAATGCTACCTGGAATATATAGAATTCTTAAAACTTGGCAACAAAAATACAAAAAAATAACTAATTAAAATGGTCAAATGAATTGAATAGAGATTTCTTCAAAGAATATATAAAAACTAGAAGCCCGTTGCATAAAGATTCGCACAATAGGCCTTCCTTCCCCTGGCTGCCAGCACCGGTTTTCCTCTGGCACCTTGGACCCAGGCCTTTGGTCTGGACGCGGTGGAGAAACCAAGCCTCTTCAGTCTTCAGTCTTCAGTCTTCAGTCTTCAGTCTTCAGTCTTCACTCTGGCCGGAGCCTTCAGTCTTCACTCCGCACCTGCGTTTGCAAATTAACTGCCATTTTTGTTGGGTTAATTTGCATAGTCGCTCTGATTGGCTGGTGGGCATAGCAGAGTGACTCCAATTTGCATGTTTCTCTTTTATTAGTGTAGATTGCCAACAGCATATAAAAAGATTAGTCAACAGAGTAATGCAAATCAAGACCACAATGAGATACTATTTCGCACCCACAAGGATGGGAAAGGAAGGAAGCAAGGAAGGAGGAACAGAGGGAGAGGGAGTGACAGAGATATTGAGAGAGAGAGAGAGAGAGAGAGAGAGAGAGAGAGAGAGAGAGAGAGAGAGAAAGGAAGGGGGGCGGGAGAGGGAGAGAAAGGGAAAGAAAGAAAGAGAGAAAGAAAGAAAGAAAGAAAGAAAGAAAGAAAGAAAGAAAGAAAGAAAGAAAGAAAGAAAGAAAGAAAGAAAGAAAGAAAGAAAAGGAAAGAAAGGAGGGAGGGAGGGAGGAAGGGAGAGGGAGAAAAGAAAGAAAGAAAGAAAGAAAGAAAGAAAGAAAGAAAGAAAGAAAGAAAGAAAGAAAGAAAGAAAGAAAGAAAAAGAAAAAGTGTGGATGTGTAGAGATCTGAATCCTTATACATTGCTACTGGGGATGTAAAATGAGGCAACTGGTGTGGTAAATAGTTTTGTGGTTCTGCATAAAGTTAATCACATAATAACCATGTTGCCCAACATTTCTACTTCTAGGTATATTCTCAAAAGAATTGAAAATAGCCCTGACCAGTGTGGCTGAATTGGTTGGAACATCACCTTGTACACCAAAAGGTGGTGGGGTGGGTTCAATTCCAAGTCAGGGCACATACCCAGGTTGTGGGTTTGATCCCTGGTTGGGATGCATATAGGGTGTTTTTCTCTAACGTGGATTTCTCTCTCTCTCTCTCTCTCTCTCCCCATTTCTCTTAAAAATCAATAAAAAATAAAATAGAAATGTAGCCCTACTATCGTCTTCAAAAAACAAATTGAAAAAACAAATATTCAAATGGTTATACACAAATGTTCATAATGCATTATTCACCATAATCAAAAGGTTAATAATTAGTGGATGACTGGATAAACCAACAGTGCTATGTTCATACAATGGAATGTTATTTAGCCATAAAAGAATGTATTACTGATATGTACTAAAACATGTATGAATCTTGAGAATATTATCCTAATTGAAAGACAGCAGACACCAAAAACTACATGTTTGATACCACTTTTATGAAATATCCAGAAAAGAAAATCCAATGACAGAAAGTAAATTAGTGGTTGCCAGAGTCTGGAGAGGGGGTAATAAGGAATGACTAATTAATATATACGGGTTTTCTTTGGTGGGGGTAATGAAAATATCCTGAAACTAGATAGTGGTGAATGTACTAAATGCCACTATAAATGAGTACTTTATGTTATGTGAATTTTAGCTCAATAAAAACAATTATTCCATTCATACTATTTATGAAGCCTCTGGGCCAGTAGAAATGATGAGTGATTGGGATTGTATAGGTCTAAACTGGGTGAGATGATGACATGATTTCGATAAGCACTGTAAATGTCTATATTTAAGACAATATCTTCATCTTTCTAAAAATTGGGCCCTAACTGGTTTGGCTCAGTGGCTAGAGTGTTGGCCTGTAGACCAAAGGGTCCTGGGTTCGATTCTGGTCAAGGGCATGTACCTTGGTTGAGGGCACATCCCCAGTAGGGGGTGTGCAGGAGGCAGCTGATCCATGTTTCTCTGTCATCGATGTTTCTAACTCTCTATCCCTCTCCCTTCCTCACTGTAAAAAATAAAATAAATTAAAAAAATGGGATGGTTTTCTGTTTTTATTGAATTTATTGGGGTGTCAGTTGTTAATAAAATCATACTGTTTTCAAGTGTACAACTCTATAACACATTATTTGCATACTGCTTTATGCACTCTCCACCCAAAGAAGAGTCTTTTTACACCACTATTTATCCCCCATGCCTCTTCTACCTCCTCTCTCCCCTTTCCTTCCACCATACTATTGTCTGTTGTTGCTTTATCCCTTCACATTTTTTTACCCAGTCACCCAAACCCCCTACCCTCTTACATCATCAGTCTCTTTTCTGTATCAATGAGTCTGTTTTTATTTTCTTGGTTTATTTTGTTCCTTAGATTCTACATATAAGTGAAATAATATGGTATTTGTCTTTCTCTGACTAGCTTATTTCACTTAACTTAATAATCTCAAGGTTCACCCATGCTGTCACAAAAGGTAAGAATACCTCTTTATGTACAGCCATGTAATATGTGTAAATGTAACATTGTTTAAATGTACCACAGTTTTTTTATCCACTAATCTGATGAGCATTTGGGTTGCTTCAGAATTTTGTCTATTATAATGCTGCAATGAACATAGGGGTGCATTTATTAATTCAAATTATTGTTTCAAGTTTCTTTAGATATATTCCCCGTAGTGAACTCGATGAGTCATAAGGCAGTTCCATTTTTAATTTTTTGTGGCAACTCTCTACTGTTTTCCACAGTGGCTGCACTAACCTGAATTCCCACCAAAAGTGTACCAGGGTTCCCTTTCTCCACATCCTCACCAGCACATGTTGTTTGCTTGATTGATTGATGATAGCCATTCTGACAGGCATGAGGTGATATCTCATTGTAGTTTTCATTCACATTTCTCTGACGATTAGTGAAGTTGAGATGGCCATCTGTATGTCCTCTTTGGAGAAGTGACTATTCAAGACCTTCGCCCATTTTTAAATTAGACTGTTTGTTTTGTTGATGTTGAATTGTAAGTTCTTTATAAATATTGGTTATTATGTGTCGTTAGCCAATATATTCTCCCATTTAGTGGATTTTCTTTATATTTTATTGATGTCTTCCTTTGCTATGCAACAGCTTTGTAGTTTGATGTAGTCCCACTTGTTTATTTTTATTTTGTTTACCTTGCCCAAGGAGATATATTGGCATAAATATTGCTACGAGAACTGTCTGAAATTTTTTAAAAATATATTTTATTGATTTTTTACAGAGAGGAAAGGAGAGGGATAGAGAGTTAGAAATATCGATGAGAGAGAAACATCGACCAGCTGCCTCCTGCACACCCCCCACTGGGGATGTGCCCGCAACCAAGGTACATGCCCTTGACTGGAATCGAACCCGGGACCCTTCAGTCCGCAGGCCGACACTCTAGCCACTGAGCCAAACCAGTCAGGGCAACTGTCTGATATTTTAGTGCGTATGTTTTCTTCTAGGATTTTTATGGCTTTGTGACTTACTTTTAAGTCTTTTATCCATTTTGAATTTACTCTTGTGTGTGGTAGACTTTGGTGATCTAGTTTCATTTTTTTGCATGTGCCTGTCTGATTTTCCCAATGTCATTTTTTGAAGAGATTGTCTTTACTTCATTGTATGCTCATGACTCCTTTTTCAAATATATTTTTTAATATATTTTTATTGATTAAGATATTACATATGTGTCCTTGTCCCCACGTTACCCTCTATCCCCCCCCCCCCGCTCGTGCCCTCACCCCCCCCCCCCCCGTTGTCCGTGTCCATTGGTTAGGCCTATATGCCTGCATGTAAGTCCTTTGGTTGATCTTTCCCCCTTTCACCCACCCTCCCCTACCCTCCCTCCAAAGCCCGACAGTCCAATCAATGCCTCTCCGTCTCTGGATCAGTCCTTGTTCATCAGTTTATGTTGTTCATTATATTCCACAAATGAGTGAGATCATGTGGTATTTATCCGCTCTCCAGTTCCATCCATGCTGTGGCAAATGGTAAGAGTTCCTTTTTCTTCTTCCTCTTCTTAAAGAATACCTTTCAGCATTTCATATAATGCTGGTTTGGTGGTGATGAACTCCTTTAGCTTTTTCTTATCCGTGAAGCTCTTTATCTGACCTTCTATTCTGAATGATAGCTTTGCTGGATAAAGTAATCTTGGTTGCAGGTTCTTGCTATTCATCACTTTGAATATTTCTTGCCACTCTCTTCTGGCCTGCATGGTTTCTGTTGAGAAATCAGCTGACAGTCGTATGGGCACTCCCTTGTAGGTAACTGACTGTCTTTCTCTTGCTGCTTTTGAGATTCTCTCTTTGTCTTTTGCTCTTGGCATTTTAATTATGATGTGCCTTGGTGTGGTCCTCTTTGGATTCCTTTTGTTTGGGGTTCTCTGCGCTTCCTGGACTTGTAAGTCTATTTCTTTCACCAGGTGGGGGAAGTTTTCTGTCATTATTTCTTCAAATAGGTTTTCAATATCTTGCCCTCTCTCTTCTTCTGGTACCCCTATAATTCTGATGTTGGTATGCTTGAAGTTGTCCCAGAGGCTCCTTACACTATCTTCATATTTTTGGAATTTCTTTTCTTTTTTCTTTTTCAGTTGGGTATTTTTTGTTTCTTTGTATTTCAAATCTTTGACTTGATTCTTGGGATCCTCTTGTCTGCTGTTGGATCTCTGTAAATTATTCTTTATTTCAGTCAGTGTATGCTTAATTTCTAGTTGGTCCTTTTTCATGTCCTCCATGGTCTCACTATACTTATTGAGGGACTCATTAAATTTATCCACGGTTTCCATAAAATTCTTGAAAAACCTTATAAACGTGGCCTTGAACTCTATATCCAGTCGTTTGCTTTCCTCCGTTTCTGCCATTTGTGACCTGTTTCTTTGTCTCCGCATTTTGGGTGCTTCCCTGTGTTGATAGAATTGCTTTGTGTGCTAGGTGTCCTGTAGGGCCCAGTGGCTCAGCCTCCCCAATTACCTGAGGTGGACACTCTTGGTGCACCCCCTTATGGGCTTTGTGCACAGTCTTGTTGTAGCTATGCCTTGGTTGTTGTAGGCTCACTGGGAGGAATTGACCTCCAGGCCAATTGGCAGTGAGAATCAGCTGTGTCTATGGTGGGAGAACTTCTGTGCTGAAGACACCCTTCTGGGGCAAGACTTGCTTCAGTGGAGCTTTGGTGCTAACTGAGTCTGCACCCTGAGTGTGTCCCTTATGGATCTGAGGAGTTGTGATCTGGATGGTCCCCCTCTGACCACTGGGTACAGTGGCTCTTGGATCTAAGGATGTGCTAATTTAGCCTCTGCCTGAGGTTACACAGCAGGAACTATGAAGAGAACTGCAGATTCCCCTTCCTTTTTTTGGAGTTTGGAGGTGCCCTGATGATGCTCAGCTGTGTAGCAATGCAAGCCGCTGTGGGGCCTTGGGCCTTCTCTTGGAAGCTCTGGGTCTATCTGGCCTGGCTGTGGTTAGGTAGTTACAGGTTGCAAATGGCCGGGGCATTCATATGCAAAAGCCTCTGCTGCAGCCTGGGCGGGGCGGGGTCTCAAGGAATCAAAGGGCTGAGGAAGCAGCTATGGCGGAGCCTCAGCCCTGCCCTAAGGAGTCGCGAGTCCCAGTGTCCCGGCAATGGCTGCAAGCACCTCTGAGGGAAAGCTGCCCTCAAGCTCGCCCGCTGCCAGAGAGACCAGTTTCTCCCCGTATGAGTGTTGGGTCCCCAGAGACTTCCCGGAACCGGATTTCAGAGCCGTGGGGAGCTTGTGTCTCCCTCCGGATTCAAAAAGACAGCCGCGTCCTCAGGTGCCAGACCCTTTCTGCGCTCACGAGCCCCCGTACCTCTGCACTCCACCTCTGTAGCTCCTCTGGCTCTCAGTGTGCTTTTCTTTCCTTCTAGTTGTAGAATTTACACTCAGCTCTCCTGTAGTTCTGGATGAGTCCGGCTTGTGTTTTTGATGCATTTATCAATTGTTGTGGGAAGCAGCAATTTCCTGGTGTTTATCTATGCCGCCATCTTAGTTTCTCTCCTTTTTCAAATATTAATTGACCATAAAGTCATGGGTTTATTTTTGTTCTCTGTGTTCTGTTCCATTGATCTATATGCCTGTTCTTATCCAAGTAACAGGCAGTTTTTAATTAAATTATAGGGGTGACACTGGTTAACAAAATTACAGGTTTCAAGTACACAATTCTATAACACATTATCTGTACAGTGTATTGTGAGTTCACCACCCCAAGTCACGTTTTCATTCACCACCAATGGCTGTTTTGATTACAATGGCTTTGTAGTATATTTTGAGATCAGGTAGTGTGATACCTCCAACTTTGTTTTGCTCTCTCAAGATTGTATGTTTTTAGAAATTTATCTATTTTAGTCAGATTGTCCAATTTGTTACCATGTAGTTGTTTATAGTACTTTCTTTTTTTCTTTCTTCTTTCTTTCTTTCTTTCCTTATTCTTCTTCCCCCTGTGGATGCATTATTTTATTTTATTTCTCCTCCTCCTCCTCCTCCTCCTCCTCCTCCTCCTCCTCCTCCTCCTCCTCCTCCTCCTCCTCCTCCTCCTTTTACTGTGGATGCATTATTTTATTTTATTTCTTTTTTTATTATTTAAAGTATTACATATTTCTCTTTTTTCCCCCATCAACACCTCCCCGGCCACTAACCCCCCCCCCCAGGACAAGCCCCCAATACCCCAGTGTCTGTGTCCATTGATTATGCTAATATGCATGCATACAGGTCTTTTGGTTGATCTCTTACATGCCCCCTCACCCTCCCTTGCCTTCCCTATGAGGTTTGATGGTCTGTTCAGTGTTTCTCTGTCTCTGGATCTATTTTTGTTCATCAGTTTATGTCGTTCATTATATTCCACAAATAAGTAAGATCATGTGATATTTATTTTTCTTTGAGTGGCTTATTTCACTTAGCATAATATTCTCCAGGTCCATCCATGCAGTTGCAAATGGTAAAAGTTCCTCCTTTTTAACGAAATTCATGCACTGCGGCGGGGGTATCCCTCAGCCCAGCCTGCACCCTCTCCAATCTGGGACTCCTCGGGGGATGTCCGACTGCCAGTTTAGGCCTCTTCTTTGTGGGACATCCCTGTCACAATCTGGGACTGCTGGCTCCCAACTGCTCGCCTGCCTGCCTGCCTGATTGCCCCTAACTCAGCCGTGGGCAAACTACAGCCCGCGGGCCGGATTCTGCCCGTTCAGCTGTTCTATCCAGCCCGCGGAGCCGAAAGAGCGGAGGGTTCTCTTGCTCTCCCCTCCGCTCCTTCACCAGCAGCAGTGTTAACATGGCTATGTGGGGAAACACGGCCGCAGCTCCTTCTTCTGAGTCCAGTTTAAGAACCCATTGTGTCCCTCGAGTCAAAAAGTTTGCCCACCCCTGCCCTAACCTCTCTGCCTGCCTACATGATCGCCCCTAACTGCCTCTGCCAGCCTGATCACCCCTAACTGCCTCTGCCTGCCTGCCTGATTGCCCCTAACCTCTACCTGCCTGCATGCTCACCCCTAACTGCCTCTGCCAGCCTGATCATGCCTAACTGCCTCAGTCTGCCTGCCTTATCACCCATAACTGCCCTCTTTTGCCAGCCTGATCTCGCCCTCAACTGCTCTCCCCTGCCGCCCTGATCTTGCCCCCTACTGCCCTCTCCTGCCAGCCTGGTTGCCCCCAACTTCCCTCCCCTGCCAGCCTGATCTTGCCCCTAGCTGTTCTCTCCTGCTGGGCTGATCACCTCTAACTACCTCTGCCTGCCTGATTGCCCCTAACTGCCCTCCCCTGCTGGTCTGATCTTGCCCTCAACTGCCCTCCCCTGCCAGCTTGATCTCACCCCTAACTGCTCTCTCCTACTGGCCTGATCACCCCAACTGCTTCTGCCTGCCTGATTACCCCTAACTGCCCTCCCCTGCCAGACTGATCCAGCTCCCAACTGCCCTACCCTGCAAGCCTGATCTCACCCCAACTGCCCTCCTCTGCCAGCCAATTTGGTTCTGATTGGTCAGTTTCTATGCCAGTCAGCGTCAAAAGCTTTGCCTCATAGGCAGCTATTGGCTCCTCACTGTTGACCCAGATTTGGTTCTGATTGGACAGTTTCTATGCCAGTCAGTGCCATAAGCTCCGCCTCCTAGGCAGCTATTGGCTCCTCATAGTTGACCCAGATTTGGTTCTAATTGGTCAGTTTCTATGGCAGTCAGAGTCCTGGGCCTATCAACAGGGCCTGATCAGAAATGCGGAGCTGACCAGCAGCCCCTTTGGAGTCCTGGAGAGAAATGGAGGTGAAGCTGTTGGCCATGCCAGGAGAGAAACAGAGGCAAGTTCTGATCAACAGCTGCCACAGAGGCTACGGATCAGACCCTGCCTCTCTCTCTGTAGGCCTCTCTCTGGGCCTGATCCACAGCCCCCTAGGTTGGGGCGCCCGCAGTGGCAACCCAGCACTGACTTCCAGTCTGGTCCAGCCTTTGGTGGTAATGGTCATTATGACCCTGGCTCTTTATTATATATATTTTATTTGGTTGAGTCCTTTTTCTTTATGAGTCTGGTTAAAGATTTATCAATATTGTTTATCTTTTCAAAGAATCATCTCTTGGTTTCACTCATCTTTTGTATTTTTTTTTAGTCTCTTTGTCATTTATTTCCACTCTGGTCTTTATTATTTCCTTTTTACTACTTACTTTGGGCGTTGTTTTTGCTTTTTCTACTTTTCCCAGGCGTAAGGTTAGGTTTTATTTGAGATTTTTCTTGCTTCTTGAGGGAGGGCTGTAATGCTATGAATTTTTCTCCCAGGACTGCTTTTGCTGTGTCCCACAGATTTTGGTTTTTTTTGTGTTCATTTTCATTTGATTTTTCTTTGATTTCATTGCTAATCAATTCATTGTTTAATACCATGCTATTTAGCCTCCATCTGTTAGAATGTTTTTGAGTTTTTATTTTAATTGACTTCTAGTTTCATATTATTGTGGTCAAAGACTATGTTTGTTATGATTTCAATATTCTTGAATTTAACAAGTCTTATTTTGTTTCCTAACATATGGTTTATTTGAGAATATTCACTATGTACTTGAGAAGAATATATATTTTGCTGTTATGGAATGAAATGTTTTATAAATATCAATTATATCCTTCATGACCAGTGTATCATTTAAGGTCACTATTGCCTTGCTGATTTTTTGTCTGGAAGATATATCCATTGATGTCAGTGAGATGTTAAAATCCTTTACTACGACTTTATTGCTATCAACCTCTCCTTTAAGGTCCCTCATGATTTTCTTTATATGTCTATGTTCTCCTATTTTGGGTGCATAGATGCTTACAAGGGTTATATCCTCTTGTAAGATCCATCACTGTGGTATTATATAGTGATCTCTGTCTCCTGTTATGGTCTTTGTTATAAAAGTCTATTTTGTCCAATATAAGTATTGCTACACCAGCTTTTTAAAAAATTTCCATTTATATGGAATATTATTTTCATTTCTTTATTTTCAGTCTATGTGTATCTTTTATTCTGAAATGGATCTCTTGTAGACAGCATATATATGGGTTATGTTTTTCATCCATTCAGCTACCATGAGTCTTTTAATTAAATAATTTATTAAGTTTACATTTAAAGTAATTTTGATGGGTAGTTACTTATTGATATTTTATTCTTCATAAATATATTTCTCTCTATATATTTGTTTCTTTCTTCTTCTTAAAGAAGGCCTGTTAACATTTCATGCAATTCTGGTTTGTTGGTAATGAACACTTTTAGTTTAGTTTTGTGTTTTTTTTTTCTCTGAGAAGCTTTTTATCTCTCCTTCAATTTTAAATGACAGGCCTTTTGTATAGAGTAATCCTGCTTGTAGATCCTTGCTTTTCATCACTTTGAACATTTCTTGCCAATCCCTTTTGGCCTGATGTATTTCTGTTGAGAAATAAGTTGACAGTCTTATGGGAAATCACTTGTAGTTAACTAACTTTCTCTTGCTGCTGTTAAGATGTTCTCTTTATCTTAACCGTTTGCTGTTTTAATTATGTTGCATCTTGGTGTACATCCCTTTAGGTTCATCTTGATTGCTACTCTCTGTGTTTTGTGAACTTAGGTGTCCTTTTTCTTCACATGTTAGGGAAATTATTGGCTATTATTTCTTCAAAAAGATTCTCTATCCCTTCCTCACTCTTTTCCTTTTCTGGTATCCCTAGCATGCAGATGCTGTTATGTTTGATGTTGTCTCAGAGGTCCCTAAAACTATCCTCATTTTTAAAAAATACTCTCTCTTTTTTTTTATGCTGTCCTTGGGTGCTTACTGTTATCTTCTCTTCTAAATTGTTTATTCAGTGATTTGCTTTATCTATCCTGCTGTTGATTCCTTCTGGTTTATTCTTCACTTCTGATGTTGTATTCTTTATTTCTGACTGATTCTTTTTTATGGTTTCTATGACTTTTTAATACTAATTATCTCTTTATGTGCCCACTGAAATCATCCATTCTTCCCCTAAGTTCTTTGAGTGTCTTTGTAATGACTGTTTTAAACTCTGCATTTATTGTCTTTGTAGTTTTCATTTCATTTAATTATAATCATTTCTCTGAACTTTATATCTCATAAATTGCTTATCTCCATTATATTTAGGTCTTTTTTCTGGAGAATTCTCTTTTTCTTTTTTTAGTTGTTTTTTATCTTTGTTTCCCCAAATATTGTTTTTTCTTTCTTTAGTTATTAAGGTGTTACATATGTGTCCTTATCCACCCATAACCCTCACACACCCCATTCAGGACCACACCCCCCCGGTGTCTGTGTCCATTGGTTATCTTATACGCATGCATACAAGTCCTTGGGTTGATCTCTCCCCCTTACCCCCGCCCTCCCCTATGTTTCCTCTAAGGTTTGATAGTCTGATCAATGCTTCTCTGTCTCTGGATCTGTTTTTTATTCACCAGTTTACGTTGATCATTATATCCCACATAAGAGTGAAATCATGTGATATTTATCTTTCTCTGACTGACTTATTTCGCTTAGCATAATGCCCTCCAGTACCATCCATGCTGTAGCGAATAGTAAGAATTCCTTCTTTTTTACTGCAATGTAGTATTTCTTTTTTTTTCTTTTTCCCCCCCCCGCCCTTGACAATCCATTGGCCTCCCCTACCACCCAGTGTCTTATGTCCATTGGTTATGCTTATATGCATGCATACAAGTCCTTTGGTTGATCTCTTACCCACCCCCGTCCTGCCCTCCCACCCTCCCCGGACTTCCTGCTGTAGTTTGACAGTCTGTTCGAGGCAGCTCTGCCTCTGTATCTATTTTTGTTCATAAGTTTATAATGGTCTTTATTATCCAGAAATGAGTGACATCATGTGGTATTTTTCCTTCATTGACTGGCTTATTTCACTTAGCATAATGCTCTCCAGTTCCATCCATGCTGTTGCAAATGGTAAGAGTTCCTTCCTTTTTAGAGCAGCATAGTATTCCATCGTGTAGATGTACCACAGTTTTCTAATCCATTCATCTACAGATGGGCACTTAGGCTGTTTCCAGATCTTAGCTATGGTGAATTGTGCTGCTATGAACATAGGGGTGCATATATCCTTTCTGATTGGTATTTCTGGTTTCCTGGGATATATTCCTAGAAGTGGGATCACAGGGTCAAATGGGAGTTCCATTTGTAGTTTTTTGAGGAAACTCCATACTGTCTTCCATAGTGGCTGCACCATTCTGCATTCCCACCAGCAGTGCACAAGTGTTCCTTTTTCTCCACATCCTCTCCAGCACTTGTCGTTTGTTGATTTGTTGATGATAGCCAGTCTGACAGGTGTGAGATGGTACCTCATTGTTGTTTTGATTTGCATCTCTCAGATGATTAGTGACTTTGAGCATGTTTTCATATGTCTCTTGGCTTTCTGAATGTCCTCTTTCGAAAGGTGTCTATTTAGATCCTTTGCCCATTTTGTGATTGGATTGTTTATCTTCCTTTTGTTAAGTTGTATGAGTTCCCTATAAATTTTGGAGATTAGGCCCTTATCAGATATGACATTGGCAAATATGTTTTCCCACACAGTGGGTTTTCTCGTTGTTTTGTTGATGGTTTCTTTTGCTGTGCAGAAGCTTTTTATTTTAATGTAGTCCCATTTGTTCATTTTCTCTTTAGTTTCCAATGCCCTAGGAGCTGTATCGGTGAAGAAATTGCTTCGGCATATGTCTGAGATTTTGTTGCCTTTGGATTTTTCTAGTATTTGTATGGTTTCCCGTCATATATTTAAGTCCTTTATCCATTTTGAGTTTATTTTTGTGTATGGTGTAAGTTGGTGGTCTAGTTTCATTTTCTTGCATGTATCTGTCCAATTTTCTCAACACCATTTATTGAAGAGACTATCTTGACTCCATTGTATGTTCTTGCCTCCTTTGTCAAATATTAATTGAGCGTATTGGTTGGGGCTGATTTCTGGGCTCTCTATTCTATTCCATTGATCTATATGTCTGTTCTTGTACCAGTACCAGGCAATTTTGAGAACAGTGGCTTTGTAATACTGCTTGATATCTGGTATTGAGATCCCACCTACATTGTTCTTTTTCAGGATCGCTGCAGCTATTCAGGGTCGTTTTTTATTCCAGATGAATTTTTGGAGAGTACGTTCTAGGTCTGTGAAATATGCCATTGGTATTTTAATGGGAAGTGCATTGATTTTATAGATTGCTTTGGGCAGTATGGACATTTAATTCATGTTGATTCTACCAATCCAAGAACATGGTATGTTCTTCCATCTCTTTATGTCTTCCTCTATCACTTTTTTCAACGTCCTGTAACTGTCTGAGAAGAGGTCTTTTACCTCTTTAGTTAAGTTTATTCCTAGGTAGCTTAATTTTTTTGGTGCGATGGTAAATGGGATTGCTTTTTTAGTCTCTCTTTCTGCACATTCACTATTGGTGTATAGCAATGCCATAGATTTCTTGGCGTTAATTTTGTATCCTGCTACATTGCCGAATTCTTTTATTAAGTCTAATAGTTTATTGATGGAGTCTTTAGGGTTTTTTAATTATAATATCATGTCATCTGCAAATAAGGACAGTTTTACTTCTTCTTTTCCAATTTGGATGCCTTTTATTTCTTCTTCTTGTCTAATTGCAACGGCTAATACTTCCAGTACTATGTCAAACAGGAGTGGTGAGAGTCGGCATCCCTGTCTTGTTCCTGTTCTTAGGGGAAATGGTGTTAGTTTTTGCCCATTGAATATGATGTTGGCTATAGGTTTGTCATATATGGCTTTTATTATGTTGAGGTATGATCCTTCAATTCCTACCTTGCTGAGAGTTTTTATCAAAAATGGGTGTTGAATTTTGTCAAACGCTTTTTCTTCACCAATTGATGTGACTATGTGGGTTTTTTTCTTTCAATTTGTTTATGTGATGTATCACGTTAATTGATTTGCGGATATTGTACCATCCTTGCATCCCTGGGATAAATCCTACTTGGTCATGGTGTATGATCTTTCTGATGTACTGCTGGATCCAATTTGCTATGATTTTGTTGAGGATTTTGGCATCTGTGTTCATGAGGGATATTGGCCTGTAATTCTCTTTCATTCTGTTGTCTTTACCTGGTTTTGGTATTAGGGTGATACTGGCTTCATAGAATGAGCTTGGAAGTGTAGCTTCCTCTTGGATTTTTTGTAGTTGTCTGAGGAGGATAGGTTTTAGTTCTTCCTTTAATGTTTGGTAAAACTCCCCTGTGAAGCCGTCTGGTCCTGGGCTTTTGTTTGCTGGAAGCTTTTTGATGACTGCCTCAATTTCTTCCATAGTTATTGGCCTATTGAGATTTTTAGATTCTTCCTGATCAAGTTTTGGAATGTTGTATTTTTCTAGGAATATGTCCATTTCCTCCACGTTGTCTAGTTTGCTGGAGTAGAGTTGTCCATAGTATTTTTTAACAATCATTTGTATTTCTGTGGGATCTGTTGTTATTTCGCCTCTCTCATTTCTGATTTTGTTGATTTGGGTCCTTTCTCTTTGCTTCTTGGTGAGCCTGGCTAGAGGTTTGTCAATCTTGTTTATCCTTTCAAAGAACCAGCTCTTTGTTTCATTGATTTTCTGTATTGTTTTTTTGGTCTCTATGTCATTTATTTCTGCTCTAATCTTTATTATCTCCTTCCTTCTGCTCACTCTGGGGTTTTCTTGTTGCTCTCTTTCTAATTCTTTGAGTTGTAGAGTTAGATGATTTACTACCATTTTTTCTTGTTTTTTTGAGGTAGGCCTGTAGGGCTATAAACTTCCCTCTCAGAACTGCTTTCATTGTGTCCCATAGGTTTTGGATTGTTGTGTTTTCATTGTCATTAGTTTCCAGGATGTTTTTAATTTCTTCTTTGATCTCATTGGTAACCCAATCAATATTTAATAACGTCCTATTCAGCTTCCAAGTGTTTGAGTACTTTGAGTTGTTTTTGTTGTAGTTTATTTCTAATATTATGGCCTTGTGGTCTGAGAAGATGCTTGGTATGATTTCAATCTTCTTGAATTTGGGGAGACTTTGTGACCCAATATGTGGTCTATTTTTGAAGATGTCCCATGAGCGCTTGAGAAGAACGTATATTTTGTGGCTTTGGGGTGAAGTGTTCTGAAGATGTCTATTAAGTCCATCTGATCTAGTGAGTCATTTAGGATTGCTGTTTCTTTGCTGAGTTTTTGTCTAGCGGATTTATCCAGTGATGTCAGTGGTGTATTAAAGTCCCCTACTATGATTGTATTGTTGTTGATCTCTCCCCTGATATCTTCCAGGAGTTTTCTTATGTATGTCGGTGCTCCTCCATTGTGTGCATATATGTTCATCAGGCTTATATCTTCTTGTTGTATTGATCCCTTTAGTATTATGAAGTGGCCGTTCTTATCTCTTGTTATCTCCTTCACTTTGAGGTCTATTTTGTCTGATATAAGTATTGCTACCCCAGCTTTTTTTTCATTTCCATTTGCCTGAACGATATTTTTCCATCCCTTCACTTTCAGTCTGTGTGAGTCCCTTCTAATGCGGTGGATCTCTTGTAGACAGCAAATATATGGGTCATTTTTTTTATCCATTCAGCCACTCGATGTCTTTTGATTAGACCATTTAGTCCATTTATGTTTAAAGTTATTATTGAAAGGTACTTGTTTGTAGCCATTTCTTTTTCTTTTTTTTTTGGTGGCTGTTTTCTTTCTGGGCTTTTCAGTTCTTCTTTTTACACCAGTCCCTTTAGCATTTCCTGCATTGCCAGCTTCGTGGTGATAAACTCCTTTAGCCTTTTTTTTTGTCTGTGAAGCTTCTTATTTCCCCTTCAATTTTGAATGATAGCCTTGCTGGATAGAGTATTCTTGGATTCAGTCCTTTTCTTTGCATCACTTTGTAAATTTCTGTCCATTCTTTTCTGGCCTGATGTGTTTCTGATGAGAAATCATTTGCTAATCTGATGGGGGATCCTTTGTAGGTAACTCTCTGTTTCTCTCTTGCAGCCTTTAAGATTCTGTCTTTGTCTTATACATTTGCCATCGTTATTATGACGTGTCTTGGTGTGGGTCTTTTGGGGTTCATCTTGCCTGAGCCTCTCTGTACTTTTTTGACTTTTTTCTTCCCCATATCAGGGAAGTTTTCTGACATTATTTCTTCAAATAGATTTTCTAATCCTTGCTGCTCTTCTTGTCCTTCTTGCAGCCCTATTATGCGTATGTCACTTCGTTTCATGTTGTCCCGAAGCTCCCTTAGGCTCTCCTCCTGCTTTTTAATTATTTTCTCCAGTTGCTGTTCAGATTGAGCTTGTTTCTCTGCCTTATATTCTAATTCACCAATTTGGTCCTCTGCTTCTTCTAGTCTGCTGTTGAAACTTTCTATGGTGTTTTTGATTGTAGCTGTATCACTTTTCATTTCTTCCTGATGCTTGCATAGGTTGTTGATTTTCTCATCCATCCGGTGAATGAATTGTACAACCATTATTCTGAATTCTTTTTCTGTCATGTTGCATGCATCAACTTCATTAATGTCCTTTCCTGGTTACTCCTCATTGTCTTTCCTCTGATTGTTGTTTCTTCTCTTCATTCTGATTATCTCCCGATGGTTCAGACGTCGAGTTGCATGGGCCTGAGCCGTGTGCAGTGGGAGCCTCCCACCACCCTAGTGTCACTGAAGAGCTCTGACACTAAGATGTGTGGTTGTGGTGGGTTGGTGGGAACCAGGCTCGCTCAGAGTCAGTGTTGTCAACGCTCAATGTGGCCTTGTACGCGCCCTTATAATCACGGACCCTGCCTGCACCTTGCTTAAACAGAGACCCCCCTGGAGCGTGTTGAAATGCAGAGCCCCGTATTGTGCGCCAGGAGTCAGAGTTCCCCAGAATCAAGTATCAGAGTCTCTGTTGCTTTGCGCGACCTTGCCTTGAGAATCAGGGTCCCTGTATGCCCTTGCACCAGGAATTGGAGTCACTGGCTCTTAGTATGAATGCACAGGAAATCAGGATCTCAGGCGCAGGTGAAAAGGAACACAGTCAAGTCACTGGTGCTTGGTGCTGCCACCTGCCCAGAGAATTGGGGTCCCTGGGCCTGTGATATGTGGGACAAAATCCTGGTGTTCACGTGATTGCTCCCAGTCCAGGGCTCAGAAGCCGGCAGTGTGCCTAGGCTCAGTTCCTGGGGTTTGTGTGTTTGCTCCCAGCCCAGGGCCCAGAAGCCGGCAGTGCGCCTAGGTTCAGTTCCTAGTGTTCATGTGTTTGCTCCCAGCCCAGGGCTCTCAGAAGCTGGCAGTGCACGTTGGATCAGTTCCAAGGTGCTCGTGCACTTCCAGGCTAAAGTTCCTGGAGCTCTGAGGCCCAGTGAGTCTATCAGTTAGTTACTCTGGTGCTGCCCACAAACCTGTGGGAAGGGGGGATGGCCTCTGTTACTCAAGGATCTGCCGCAGGGACTTCTGAACTTTTGGTGTCCGTAGGTCTGTAGCTGTGGTCACAGGTCTCTGTCCCCAGTGGCTGCCGGGTCCTGGTATGCCTCTGAGATCAGAGTGGGTGGTGCTGAGGCCAGGATCGTAGTCTCTAGCAGCTCTGTTTCCCAAGATGGCGTGGTCTCCATGCCTGTGCTGGCCGCCCAGGAATGTCCGCGCAGGGAGTGGGACTCCACTGCCTAAGGCTGCCCGGTGTAGTAGCCCCTTAGAAGACCTGCAGAATCTAACTGTCCCTAGCTCATACACACACACCACACACGTCCACACACTCCTCTATCACTTCCTTGGGCTCTCACACTCTCTCCCTCCCTACCTTCCTGCTGGTCGCCATTTTGGAAGTCCACAATGTAGTACTTCATTATGTAGATGTACCGCAGTTTTTTTTAATCCACTCATCTGCTGGTGGGCACTTAGGCTGTTTCCAAATCTTAGCTATGGTAAATTGTGCTCCTATGAACATAAGGGTGCATATATCCTTTCTGATTGGTGTTTCTAGTTTCTTGGGATATGTTCCTAGAAGTGGGATTACTGGGTTAAATGGGAGTTCCATTTTTAGTTTTTTAAGGAAACTCCATACTGTTCTCCACAGTGGCTTCACCAGTCTGCATTCCCACCAGCAGTGCCCTAGGGTTCCTTTTTCTCTGCATTCTCGCCAGCACATGTCATTTGTTGATTTGTTGATGATAGCCATTCTGACAGGTGTGAGATAGTACCTCAATGTTGTGTTGATTTGCATCTCTCAGATGATTAGTGATTTTGAGCATATTTTCATATGTCTCTTGACCTTCTTTCTGTCCTCTTTTGAAAAGTATTTATTTAGGTCCATTGCCCATTTTTTGATTGGATTGTTTATCTTCCTTTTGTTAAGCTGCATGAGTTCCCTATAAATGTTGGAGATTAAACCCTTATCGGTGATAACATTGGCAAATATGTTCTCCCATGCTGTGGGCTTTCTTGTTGTTTTGTTGATGGTATCTTTGGTGTGCAGAAGCTTTTTATTTTGATGTAGTCCAATTTGTTTATTTTCCCTTTAGTTTCCATTGCCCTAGGAGCTATATCAGTGAAGATATTGCTTTGGCCTATTTCTGAGATTTTGCTGCCTGTGGATTCCTCTAATATTTTTATGTTTTCCCATCTTATGTTTAAGTCCTTTATCCATTTTGAGTTTATTTTTGTGTATGGTGTAAGTTAGTAGTTTAGTTCCATTTTTTTGCATGTATCTGTCCAATTTTCCCAACAACATTTATTGAATATATTATCTTGACTCCATTGTATGTTCTTGCCTCCTTTGTCAAATATTAATTGAGCATAGTGGTTTTGGTCAATTTCTGGGTTCTCTATTCTATTTCGTTGGTCTATATGTCTGTTCTTGTGTCAGTACCAGGCAGTGTTGTGAACAGTGGCTTTGTAATACAGCTTGATATCTGGTATTGAGATCCCACCTACTTTGTTCTTCTTTCTCAGCATTTCTGCAGCTATTTGGGGTCTTTTTTTATTCCAGGTGAATTTTTGGAATGTTTGTTCTAGGTCTGTGAAATATGCCATTGGTATTTTAATGGGGAGCACATTGAATCTATAGATTGCTTTGCGTAGTATGGACATTTTAATGATGTTTATTGTACCAATCCATGAATATGGTATGTTCTTCCATCTGTTTATGTCTTCGTTTATCTCTTTTTTTCAGTGTCCTGTAGTTTTCTGAGTACAGGTCTTTTACCTCTTTAGTTAAGTTTATTCTTAGGTATCTTAATATTTTAGGTGTGATGGAAAATGGGATTTCTTTAAAAATCACTCTTTCTGTAAGTTCACTATTGGTGTATAAAAATGCCATAGATTTCTTGGCGTTAATTTTGTATCCTGCTACATTGCCGAATTCATTTATTAGGTATATTAATTTTAAGGATGGAATCCTTAGGGTTTTCTATGTACAGTATCATGTCATCTGCTGGAATATTTTTTGATGAATAATTTTTTACATATATATTTTTATTTTTCTGCCGGCGTCCAACCCCAGCAGGTCCAGGGGTTCCCAAAGGCGTAGACGGAATCGTCGAAGAAGGAAGGACACGGAGACAGTGTTCAGTTGATCAGCAGCCTAACCAGGATCTCCAGCCAGGATCTCCAGCCAAGTTCTGGTCTGGATCTCCAGAGAGGTTCTGCTTCGGATCTCCAGCGAGGTTCTGTAGCCATGTTCCCTCGCTAGGTTCTTCAGCCAGGTTCTGTCCAGGTTTTCCAGCCAGGTTCAGTCACCAGGTTCTAGTCAGGTTCTCTTGCCAATTTCTGTAGTCAGGTTCAGTCCAGGATCTTTTGCCATGTTCTCTCCAGCGAAGTTCTTCTGTCTGTAGGTTCTGTGTAGGTTCTGTCTGTAGGTTCTCTCTTCTAAGTCCTGTCTCCTGAGTTCTGTGTCTTGCTGTCTAGTTACATCTGTATTTATACCAGTTGATTCAATCCTATCAATCTCTATTACAAAGGTTAGGGCGTTTCTTATCTCCATTCCAGGGAGTAAAGATTATGTAGCTTAAGCATGATTGTTCGTAGTTAAAGGGATTAATTACCCGCCTGGCACTTAGTTGAGGGGTTTTATTCCCTCCCTACCTTCAGGGGAAAATCCCTACTTGGGGATTCAACCTTTCTCGGAGAGGTGACCTTGGTTAAAACACAGCGCCAAGAAGGTGAGCAAACATATTAAGAACTGTATGCCATATATGACAGGTCCCTTGCAACAGCAAGGATGGACCGGCTCCCGGCATTTTTCCTAATAGATTAAGGTATTACAAATGTGTCCTTATCCAACTATTGTCCCCCCATGCCCCCAGTACTGCCCTCACCCACACCCTCTGTTGTTTGCATCCATTGCTTATGTTTATATGCATGCATTGGAGTCCTTTGGTTCATCTCTCCCCCTTACAGCCACCCTCCCTACCTTTCCTCTGAGGGAATGTAATTTCAAGAATGAGAAAAATACTAAAAGAATGTCGAAGAAAATGGCGGTCAAATAGGCAGAAGTGTTGCACACCTCCTCTTGGGGCCAGGACATAGAAGCCACTAAATTGGAGAACATCCACCATTGTGATATGAGAAAATACTTGATATGATTTCTATTTTTTTCAATTTGAAGAGACTTTGCCTGTGTCTCAATATGTGGTCTATATTTGAAAATGTCCCATGTGCACTTGTGAAGAATGTATTTTCTGTAGCTTTTGGGTTACATGTTCTGAAGATGTGAATTAGGTACATCTGATCTAGTGATTCATTTAGGATTGCTCTTACTTTGGTGATTTTTTTTGTCTAGAGGATTTATCCAGTGATGCCTACAGGATATTAAAGTCCGTTACTATACTGGCATTACTGTCATCCCTTGATATCGTCCAGAAGAGAAATCATTGGATAATCTAATAGGAGATCCCTTGTATGTAAGTCTCCATCTCTCTCTTGCAGCCTGTAAGATTCTCTCTTTGTCCTGAACATTTGCCATGGTAATTATGATGTGTCTTGGTGTGGGTCTTTTTGGGTTCACCTTGTTTGGGACTCTCTGGGCTTATGTGACTTTTTTCTTCGCCACCTCAGGTAAGTTTTCTGATATTTCTTCGAATAGGTTTTCTAATCCTTGTTCATCTTTCTGTTGTTCTGGCACCCCTATTATTCGTATGTTGTTTCGCGTTGCATGTTGTCCCAAAGCTCCCTTAGGCTCTCCTCCTGTCTTTTAATTTTTTTCTCCCATTGCAGTACATTTTGGGTGTGTTTTGCTTCCTTGTCTTCTAATTCACTAATTCGGTCCTCCGCTTCTCCTAGTCTACTGTTGATACTTTCAATGGTGTTTTTTATTGCAGCTATATCACTCTTCATTTCTTCTTGGGTCTTACTTAAGTTGTTGATTTTTTCATCTGATTCTTCTAGCTTCTTCCGTATGGTATTGATTTTTTCATCTGTTTCTTCTTGCTTCTTGCATAGGTAGTTTACTTTTTCATCTTTTTCTTCTTGCTTCTTGCAGAAGTTGTTGATTTTTTCCTCCATCCAGTTTATGCACTCTAGGACCCTTATTCTGTATTGTTTTTCTGTTATGTTGCATGCCTCTGTATTACTTAGCTGCTTTTCTGGAGAGTCCTCCTTCTCTTTCCTTTGGGGGTTTCTTTGTCTAACCATGTTTGATCTCACTGACATATCTAGACGTTGAGTCGTTCAGTGGCTTCTCCCTGGGTGGCAGTGACTCCTTGGTATGTGGTTGCTCTTCGGGCAGTTGCGGTAGCAGCTGCCCTTCAGTTGGCAGCAGCTCCTCTGGTGGGTGCTGTTCACAGCTGTGGTGGCTCTTCTGGCTGGTGGGGGGAGGTTTCACTTACAGCTGCTGTTCCTCAGCAGAGGGTGTGGTGCTCAGGAGGCTGCTGTTGTTTGGATCTGCTGCGTTGATTTAAAGGCACAAAATACAACACAACAAGGCACCACGTACCAGGCACTAAACACAAATATATTCATGATATTAATAACCCCAATTAAAGGTGACCACCCGAATTAAGAGAATTAGGGGATAAGGAAGAAGGAAGAGAAAAAGATAAAAGAGAAAAAAGAAAAGAAAAGTAGGGACCAAAAAAAGGAGTGCAAAAATGAAATTGGGAAAAAGGAGGGGGGAAAATAAAAGCGAGAAAAGAAAAGAAAAGAGTGAAAAGAGAGAATGAAGTGGAAGAGAGGAAGAGACTTTTTATATGAGGAGAATACTCCTATAGAACCACCACTAATCCCAACAAATTCCAGCCACAGCTCCCTGGAGATGAATGCAAACTAGAAACAACCAATAATATAACGATGAAAATAGAATGGAGAACACTAATCCCAAAATAAAATAAAGAGAAAATAAAATGGCACTTTAAAAATGGTAAAATGGTAGCAGTAATAATACTGGTTAAAAATAAGAAGGTAGTAATTAAAAGGGTAAAATCAGGTGATGGAAAAAAGAAGAAAAAAATTGGTTTCTTAGTTAAAAGGTGAAAAAAGAAGAGAAAAAAAATTGCAGTAGTGAAGGTCCTTCGGTTCTTCTATTCTTTAGTGTGGCTCGCCTTAGACCTGCCAGGTATTCAGGAGAGTGTTGAGTTTCCCTGAGATACACTGTTCCTCTGTGTTGTAAACCACAGTCCTTATTTTAAAGCAGGCCGTATTTGTTTCCCAGACTGCCTTATTTTGTGTTTAGCAAAGAGTCAGTTTGTGGGTCAGCCTCTGGGTGGCAGTGTTCTGGGGTTGGCCTCTGAGGCTATATGGCTTCTCGCACTTAAAACTGATTTGGGGAGGTCAACTATCCAGAGCTGATTCCTTAATAGTTACCCACTCTCCCTGATGTCTTTTGATTGGAGCATTTATTCCATTTATGTTTAAGTTTATTATTGATAGGTACTAGTTTGTTTCCATATTTATTGTTTATGCCTGTGTTCCTTCTTCCCTTTTTAAAAAAAATATATTTTATTGATCTTTTACAGAGAGGAAAGGAGAGGGATAGAGAGCCAGAAACATCGATGAGAGAGAAACATCGATCAGCTGCCTCCTGCACAATCCCCACTGGGGATGTGCCCGCAACCAGGTACATGCCCTTGACCGGAATTGAACCTAGGACCCTTGAGTCTGCAGGCTGACACTCTATCCACTTAGCCAAACTGGTTAGGGCTCCTTCTTCCCTTTTTCTTTTTTCTTTTTACAAGAAGTCTCTTTAGCATTTCTTTTATTGCTGGCTTGGTACTGATAAACCCTTTTAGCCTTTTTTGTCTGTGAAGCTCCTGCTTTCCCTTTTGATTTTAAATGACCGCCTTGTTTGTTAGAGTATTTTTGGATTTAATCCCTTGCTTTGCATCACTTTGTATACTTCATTCCATTCCCTTCTGGCCTGATGTGTTTCTGTTGAGCAATCATTTGATAATCTAATGGTCCCTTGTAGGTAACTCTGTTTCTCGATTGCAGCCTTTAAAATTCTTTCTTTATGATTAACATTTGCCATTGTATTGGACATAAGACACTGGGGGGTAGGGGAGGCCTGGGGATTGTCTAGGGCAGGGGGAAAAAAGGAGACATATGTAATACTCTTTGTAATACTTTAAGCAATAAAAAAAATAAAACATAAAAAAAACCATTTGCCATTGTAACTTTGACTATTCTTGGTGTGAGTCTTTGGGGTTCATTTTATTTGAGACTCTCTGTACTTGTGTGACTTTTTTCTTTCCCAAATCAATGAAGTTTTCTGTCATTGTCTCTTCACATAAGTTTTCTACCCCTTGCTCCTATTTTTGTCCTTCTAACACCCCTATTGTACGTATGTTGCTTTGTTTCATGTTGTCCCAAAAATCCCTTTGGCTCTCCTGCTTTCTGATTTTTTTCTCCAATTGCTGTTCAGATTTCCTGCCCTGTCTTCTAACCTGCTAATTCGATCCTCCACTTCTGGTTTACTATTGAAACCTTCTGTTGTGTTTTTTATTGTAGCTTTATCATTATTCATTTCCTCTTGATTCTTACTTGCGTTGTTCATTTTCTCATCCAACTGATTTAGTACCTCCATTACCCTTATTCTGAATTCTTTTCCTGACATATTGCATACCTCCTTTTCATTTAGTTCCTTTTCTGGAGATTTCTCCTTTTCTTTTCTCTGGGACTTGTTTGTTTGTCTCCCCATTTATGCTCTCACCAAATGGTCCAGGTGCCTAGTTGCATGGGGAAATGTGGCTTATACAGGGCTTTGCAGGATGGTCACACACTTGGTACCTCACCAGAGGGCCAGGATACCTATTCTTGTGAAGGGTCCAGTTGCCAAATCATACTCGGGACCTGTGGCTGAAGCAGCAGGCTTGGTGGGAAGGTCACACACTCCAGGCCTCATGTTTGTGGAGCCCCGGTGGCAAGTCATGCAAAAGGTCCAGTCACCAAGTCATGCATGGGGTCTGTGGATGAAGTGGCTGGCTTGGTAGTAGCATAATGCACTCCAGGGTCTTACTGGGGGACCCAGGTGCTCAGGTGCACAAAGGGTTCTGTCACTGAGTCATGCACTGGGCCTTTGCTGAAGCAAAAGGTTGGTGGGACAGGAGTGCACTCCAGGACTCACAGGAGCCTGCAGCCAAGGAGACGGAAGTTCTGGTGTCTGTGGGTGTGCAGATGAGATAGCAGGTCTTTGGCTAGAGTGGCTGTAGTGTCCAGGATTGTGTTTCAAGCCAGCCTTGGTGGTGGTGAGGTTGGGCTACTAGTCACAGCAGTTCTCCTCTTCAAGGTGGTGTGGTTTCTGTGCCAGAGCCATCTTCCCCTGCAGTGCTCTGCAGTGCTTGCAGTGGTAGAAGGGACTCCTCATGTAGTAGAGCCAGGTCTGCCAGCCCCTGAGATTTTTGCAAGGTCTAACTGTCCCTCACTCACACATACACACACACACAAACCACATGTCCACACACTCCCCTTTCACTCCCTCACTCACTCACTCACTCACACTTTCTACCACACTGCTGTCCTGCCAGCCACCACCTTGACTCCAGTCCTCACTTTCTTGTGGCGCACTAGGTTGTTCCAGTTTGCCCCTCCCCCATGTCAAGCAGGGGTGGATTACTGTGGATCACATAGTCTGTGCTCTCTGGTGGCCTGGAGTGAGGCATGCACTGGGTTCTTCCAGGGGTGGAAGACTGTCCTAGGAGCACGGGGTAGAGTCGGAGCTCTTCTGTGGCCCTGAGTGAAGCACTTGCTGCATTGCTCTGGGTCTCCCCTCCCAGGTCTGGGGTGGATTATGGGCAGGTTGCTTTGAGTCACACAATCTGTGCTCTTCTGTGGCCCGGAGTGAAGCACACACTGGGTTACTCTGGGTTGCCCCAGCAGCAGGTCCTAGGGCTCAGGGAGGAGTGGGTGCTTGGTGGCTCTGGGTTGAACTAGCCAGCACATTTCTGGGGCCAGGGGTGGGGGTGGAGCACAAGTTTCCCACTGGCTTGCATTCACTGCAGGATCCTGGACCCATATCCAGGACACTGGGTCCCAGTAGGCTGGTGAGGAGGCCTGGTGCAGGAGATCACGCTGGCAAGTGCTAACCTCATATGTCTGGGAGCCTGCTGGGAGGTACTGCGCCACTCACTGCTGGGACATAGTGGTGGTTCCATGTGGGTTATGGCTGGCAAGTGGTGTTCTCTAGGCATCCTCTGCCATTTCTTATAGAAAATTGTCTCTTCAACTGTGTCTAATTTGTTAATTCATGGTTGATGTTCTCTGATTTAGTTGCTTTTCTGGCCTGGCCCCAGGAGGAAGTGCACAACACTTCTGCCTATTCAACCACCATTTTTTCCCACTTTCTTTTAGTATTTTTCTCATTTATGAAATTACATTCTTCATTTCTGACTGGTTCTTTTTAATGGTTTCTATGTCCTATTACATGCTTTTGTAGTTCTCGTTAAGTTCCTTGTAGTTCTCACCATGTTCCTTGAGCATCCTTATAACCATTACTTTGAAATCAATGTCTGATAAATTGCTGTGCTGCATTTCTTTTAGCTTTTTTTTCTGGAGATTTCTCCTGTTCTTTCATCTAGAGCAGTGGTTCTCAACCTTCTGGCCCTTTAAATACAGTTCCTCATGTTGTGACCCAACAGTAAAATTATTTTCATTGCTACTTCATAACTGTAATGTTGCTACTGTTATGAATCGTAATGTAAATATCTGATATGCAGGATGGTCTTAGGCGACCCCTGTGAAAGGGTCATTCGACTGCCAAAGGGGTCGCTACCCACAGGTTGAGAACCACTGATTTAGAGCATGTATGCTTTTCTCCTCATTTTGGCTGCTAGTTTTTGGTTGTTTCTATGTATTCGGTAGATCTGTTCTGTCTCACTGTCTTAGTTGGTTGGCCTTATGTACTTTGTGTCTTGTGGGATCCACTGGAGCAGTCTCCTTGATCACTGGAGCTGTATGCTGCAGTAATATCCATTGTGTAGTTTATGTGAGCCCTCCTGCTGTAGTTGAGTCTTGATTGCTATTGGCCTGTTTATGCATAAGTCTGACCCTCAGGCTCACTGACTGTGAGGATCAACTCTGACCACTGTGTTCCGACTGCAGTGTAGGTGCTTATCACATGAAGTGGAATTCCCCTCATCCGGGTTTGGTACCTGCCCACATCTTCTTTTGAATATGCTGCTTGTGAAGCTTATTAGATCCTGCTCTGATGTTATGTGAAGGTGTCTACTTGGTCTGTTGGTTCTGGGGACTCTTGGGAGGGACTGTGTTGCAGATCAATATCAGATACTGCCTGTCACTGGCCCTAGCCTTTCTCTTTGGAGCAGTTTCTAAATGATTTCTTCTGTAAATCCTTGTTTATAAGACTTCTGTTTACCCTGTCTTGGTTGGTAATTCAGGCTGATTATTTTATATTTAAGTTGTAATTCCAGTTGTGTCTGGGTAGAAGGTGAGTATCACTTCCACCTATTCTCCTGCTATCATGAATATCAAAAAAGAGACTTTTAATAACTTGTTACTATCTAGAACTTTTCTTTTACTTTTAAAAAATATTTTATTGGTTTAAAAGGGGAAGGGAGAGGGAAAGAGAAATAGAAATGTCAATGATGAGGGACAATCATTGATCAGCTGCCTTCCACACACCCCTCCTGGGGATCCAGCCAGCACCCTGGGCATGTGCCCCGACCAGGAATCAAATAATTACCTCCTGGTTCATAGATTGATGCTCAACTACTGAGCAACACCAGCTGGGCCAACAAAACTTTTTTTACCATTAAAAATAATTTATTTTGGAGAAACCAAGATGGCGGCATATGTAAACACCTATACTTGCTGCCTCTCACAACCACATCAAAATTACAACTAAAAGGCAGAACAACTACCACCCAAAACCATGGGAAAGCTGGCTCAGTGGAAGTTCCACAACTGGAGAGGTGAAGAAAGCACATTAAGACTGGTAAGAGGTGTGGCGGCACGGAAAGTGCTGGCACCTGGATGTACTGCTCTTTTAATCGGGAGGGAGATACAAGCTCTGCTTGCTCTGAAATCCAGTTCTGGGTGAGACTCTGGGGGACCCAGACACGTATGGGGAGAAACTGGACTGCCTGGCATCGGGATAGGAACGCGAAGGTGGCTTTCTCTCAGAGGTGCTCTCAGTGATCACTGTTCCTGCATAGGGGCATGGAATGTGGAGACCCGGGGACCTCTCCAATGCAGGGCTGACTGGCAGCCATTGCTGTTTGCTCCACCCTGGTGGTTCCCAGAGACCCTGTCCCACCCACTTTACAATCCCACCCAAGCTGTGCGCATTGGCTTTTGCCTATAAATAGCCTGTCCTTTCTCTGCCTAAAACCTGTCAAATTGCAGCTGGGTCAGAGAGCCCCAGAGCTTCCAAAAGAAGGCTCAAGTCCTGGCAACAGCAGCCTGCCTTGCTTCACAGTGGGCCTTGTCTGAGCACTTCCAAACCTCATACAAAGAGGAGGAATCTGCAGTTGTCTCTGATTCTCCTGCTGGGCAACCCCAGACAGTGGCTGACCTTGTACCTCCTTGGAGATCCAAGAGCCAGTGTACCCAGTGGTCAGAGTGAGACCATGCAATTTTACAACTCTTCACAACCATAAGTGACACACTCAAGGGGAAGACTCAGTGAGCACCAAAGCCCCACTGAATCAAGTCCTGCCCCATACGGGTGTCTCCTGTGCAATAGATCTTCCAATATAGACCCAGCTGGTCATCACATCAATTGTCCTGGAGGTCAATTCCTCCCAGTGATACCAACAGCAATCAAGGGTTAACTACAATGAGACTGTGCAAACAGCCCACAAAGATGTGCATCAAGAGTGTTCACCTCCGGTTACTGGGGAGGATAAACCACTGGGCCCTATAGGACACCTACCACACAAGGCCACTCTATCAAATCAAGGAGACTTAGTAGCTACCCAGTACATAGAAACAAACACAGGGAAGCAGCGAAAATGCAGAGACAACGAAACAAGTCACAAATGAAAGAAATGGATGAAAGCAAAATACTGGATATAGAGTTTATAAGGTTACTCAAGAATCTTCTAGAAACCTCCAAGAAATTTAGTGAGACCCTTAAGGATATGAAAAAAGACCTATCAGAAATTAAGCATACACTGACTGAAATAAAGAATAATATACAGAGATCCAACATCAGACTAGAGGATTCCAAGAATAAAGTTAAAGATTTGAAATATGAAGAAGCACAAAACACCCAACTGGAAAAGCAAAAAGCAAAAAGAATCCAAAAATATGAAGATAGTGTAAGGAGCCTCTGGGACAACTTCAAGTGTACCAACATCCGAATTATGGGGGTGCAGAAAGAAGAGACAGAGCAAGATATTGAAAACCTATTTGAAGAAATAATGACAGAAAACTTTCCCTACCTGGTGATAGAAATTGACTTACAAGTCCAGGAAGCGCAGAGAACCCCAAACAAGAGGAATCCAAAGAGGACCACACCAAGACACATCATAATTAAAATGCCAAGGGTAAAAGACAAAGAGAGAATCTTAAAAGCGGCAAGAAAAAAGCAGTTAGTTACTTATAAGGGAGTACTCATACGAATGTCAGCTGATTTCTCAACAAAAAACTATACAGGCCAGAAGGAAGTGGCAAGAAATATTCAAAGTGATGAATACCAAGAACCTACAACCAAGATTACTCTATCCAGCAAAGCTATCATTTAGAATTGAAGGTCAGATAAAGAGCTTCACAGACAAAAAAAAGCTAAAGGAGTTCATGACCACTAAACCAGTATTATATGAAATGCTGAAGGGTATTCTCTAAGAAGAGGAAGAAGAAGAAAAAGGTAAAGAGAAAAAATATGAACAACAAAGTGACAACAAATACATATCTATCAACAAGTGAACCTAAAAATCAAATGAATAAAAAACCTGATGAACAGAACAGACTGGTGAATGTAATAGAATTAGGGGCATGGAAATGGAGCAGACTGACAATTCTTAGGGGGAAGGGGTTGTCGGGGGTGCGGGAAGAGATTGGACAAAGAGTTTACACCTATGGACGAGGTTAGTGGGGGAGTGGAGGGAAGGCCTGGAGTGGGGTGGGAACCGGGTGGAGGAGAGCTAGGGGGAGAAAAAAGAGGAACATCTGTAATAATCTGAACAATAAAGATTAAAACAATAATTTATTTTTTCTTCAATTTAAAGTAATAAATGATTTTTGTATGAAATTCAGAAAAATCACAAAAAAGACAATAAAAATGGTATACTAGTTAGAAGGTAAATTGTTAAATAACTAAAAGATAGTTTGGTAATATGTATCAAAGGCCTTATAATTTTGTATATTTTGTGGCCTGGCATACCACTTTTTGAAATTTATTGTAAAGAATTCATAACAAATAATTAATTTTCTCCAGCCAAAGAAAACCATATTTTTTTGAAGCTTAGTCACATTTATTTTTGTGTGTGTTAAATAGTTATTATTGCCTCTGTTTTACTGTTGGATAACTTTAGAATGACAGAGTCTGATTTTCCAAAGTAATTTTTTAAACTATCAAGTTGCAGATATGAGACTTAAACCCAGAAAATATGAACAGAGGTCCTTCTCTTTTTTCACATTTACCTACACTTTGGCCCAGACAGAAGACAGCTTTAAGGTCTGTGTTACTTTGGAAAATTGTTGGAATATCTTTTGCAAGATTAGCAAGGTATGGTGCAGACATGGCAAGAAGCTTCATACCAGAGTACAAATTATTGAAATCGTGAGAATATCCAAATTTCTACTTATTTTCAAAATTAGACTATCCAGATAATCTCGCAAGCAGTCTCATCCAGATCCTACAAAAGTGTCACCTATGAAAAATACTCAAAACTTAATGACAAGCATAGTTATTCATAGTTATTAGGGTCCTGTCAGTAAGACATCACACATCAGAAGGTAATATCATATTGTAGTATACAGGGTACAAGTCTTGGAGTACAGTGAACTGGGTTTGGGCTTAGTTTTGCTACTTACTGGTTGAGTGCATGTAACAATGCTCAAGTTACTTAATATAAGTTTTATTTTACTTATAAAACAAAATGACCTATCATGCAGAGTTATAAAGATTGAGATAAAAGCCAGATAGCTAGTTGAGATAATTCTCCAGAGAAAGTTATATGCCAAATAGGTAAGTGAGCTTCAGGATAGGTAACAAATCTCTTCTTCTCAATGATTATTGTTGTTTTTAATTTTTTTTTGTGAACCTTGGGAAATAAATACTTGCTTCTCACTTCTGCTTCCAGTTTCATTTATCCTATACAGACAAGGAGCGCTATGAAAATGAAGAGAGACCTGATGTCCAAAAGCAGATCCTCATTGATATTGCCAAGAAGCTACCAGTTTACACAAGGACTGGAAGTGGAGGTCAGTTCATCCAAAGTCAACCAGAGAGGCAGATCAGCAAGTGTCTCAGAAAGTCTAAGTCATATATATCCTTAGGCCAGCCCCTTTTTTTCTCTTCTCTTCTGAAAAACAATATGGAGTCTTTCTCGGCATTTTATTATAAAAAATTTCAAAATTTTATCCAAGATGGAAGAATTATACAATAAAAATTTGTATGCCCACCACTACAGTCCACTACTAACATTGAACTATACTGATTTATCAAACACCTGTTCACAAACTCATTCCTCTATCCATCATTCATAAAGCTTAATTATTTTTGGTGCATTTAAATGTAAGTAGAAGATATCAGTACATATTTAAATTAAATATTTTGTAATTCTTTTGAGGATGAAATATACATATAAAAACAAGCACAAATCATAAATGTACCATTAAGCATTTCCACAAATGTACACACTCGTGTAACCAAAATCTCTATAAATATTACCATACTCCAGAATGTTCTTTCATGCTCCTTTTCACTAAATACAGCCACTATTATGATATTTTTTCCTCCATATATTAGTTTTATCTGCTCGAGAATTTTATATAAATAAATATATACCGTATTTACTATTTTGTCTGCCTTATTGTATTCAGCATAATGCCTTTGGGACTTACATTGCTGTGTATTTTATTGCCGAGTAATATTTCATTGTGTGAATATTTCATAGTTTATTTATCTATTTACACATTAATGCACATTTGGGTTGTTTCTGCTGCTTAGATATTGTGAGTTAATCTGCTGAGAACATTCTTGTACAAGTATTTGTGGAGAGGTATGCCTTCATTTTTCCTGGGTAAATATCTACTGTGGAGTTTTACTGTTAGGTTTTATATGCATGACTAGAATTATACTAGCTGAACTAATTGTTTGCTTTTTCAAATTTGAAAAATAAGGCTCTTTTGACAAAAAGATTTTGTTTCAAAACTTTAGGAAGTGTACTTTAGTTATTTATGTTCATTTATCATTTACTTAATAAATATTTATTAAGATCCTATATGACAATGGGGGAAATTTTAATATGGTCTGAGTATTAGATTATATTAAGGACTTGCTGTTAATTTTGTTAGAGCATTAATGTCATATGGTGATTATAATTTTTAAGCAAAATCTTAAGGCATACTAATATCTTCTGAAAAGAAGACAGACTCAAAATTATACTTTCAGATAGTAGAAAACAGAATTATGTGATAAAGCAGTGATTACAAAGAAGAGGCATATTGGATGTACTGGGTTCAGGTTTATATTTTGTCTGATCTCTGTGTCTGTTAAAACTTTGCATTTGTTACTAATCTTTAACAATTAGAATATTACTAAGTGAAAATCCAGATTTTTAGCTTCTCTTGAAAACTCAAACAATCTGCATTTCTGCATGCAGAAATTAGCTGAAGCTGAGAAGTAAATGTCTTTAAATAGGGCATGGATTATCAGGTTCTCCCACAGTCTCCAACTAGCTGCTTCACTCACTATTCCCTATTTCCTGGACCCTTGAAGCTTTTTTTTGCAGCCCCTGTGATAGATAGTAATATCAGGCTTCTCTAAATAAATGTCATTTGATCTGAGACTTGAAGATAAAAAGCAAGTGAAAATACAAAACACCCTGGGACAGGAGCAAACTTACATTAATAGGAGAAAAGACAGATAATCAGTGTAACTGGAGTATTGTAGTAGGAGAGTGGCACAAGTTAAAAATGAAGAGGTAGCCTAAGGCCAGATGATGCAGGCCATGGTAAGGAGTTCGGATTTTTTTCTAAGGGTGTTGAAAATCCATTGAAGGCTTTAAGTATAAAGTGATATGATCTGATTTTCATTTTAACTGATCAACTGGCTCTTTTGTAGAAAATATACTGTGAGTGGAGGAGGGACAATAATGAAAGAATGAGTAAATAGGCAGCAGTTATTGTAATCATTCATGTGAAAGATGATGGTGGCTTACACTGGGCAGTGACATTAACCATATCTTTAAAAAATCAGGCTAGGGAAAGAAATAAAAGGCGTCCAAATTGGGAATGAAGAAATAAAAGTGTCACTTTGACAGATGACATGATTCTTTATATATAAAACCCTAAAGACTCCACCAAAAAAATTAGAAACAATAAACAAATATTGTAAAGTAGCAGGATACAAAACTCAATGTACAAAAATCCCCTGCATTCCTATATACTAGCAATGACATTTCAGTAAAAGATATGGAAAAGAATTCCTTTTGCAATTGCAAAATAAATAAATAAAATACAAAGGAAGTGAAGGACTTATCTACTGAAAAATACAAAGCATTATTAAAAGAGATGGAAAAAGACAAAATGAAATGGAAAGACTTTCTGTGCTCATGGATTAGAAAAATCAACATAACTAAATGTCCATATTACCCAAAGCAATATACAGACTTTATACAATCCCATTAAAACCTCAATGACATTTTAAGAATAAATAGAACAAAAAATCATCAGATTTATATAGAACTACAAAAGGAACTAAAGAGACAAAGCAATCCTCAGAAAAAAAAAGCTGAAGGTATCACACTACCTGCCATAAAATTATACTACAGAATAAACATAATTTTAAAAAAAAACATGGTATTGGCAGTAAAATAGATACACAGACCAAAGAACAGAATTGAGATCCCAGAAATAAAACCACATGTATATGGACAAATAAATTTTAGACAAATGAATCAAAAACCTACAATGAAGAAAGGAAAGCCCCTTCAATAAATGGTACTGGGAAAATTGAAAAGTCACATGCAAAAGAATAAAACTAGAGTAGAGTTTGTGCCATGTTCAAAAATTTATTCAAAATGGATCAAACACCTAAGTATAAGATCAGAAACAATACATTACATAGAAGAAAATGTACATATTAAACTTATGAGCCTTGGTCTTAGAAAATAGTTTATGAATTTGTCCCCAAAGGCAAGGGGAATAAAAGGAAAAATAAATGAATGAGACTATATCAAACTAAAAGCTTCTGCACAGCAAAGGAAATTGCCAATGAAACAAAAAAGCAACAACCAAATGGGAGAAGATATTTGCAAACAACAGCTCTGACAAGGCTTTAATATCCAAATTATATAAAGGACTCATACAACTCAACACCAAACATACAATCCTATTAAAAAATGAATACATTTAAAGGAGTTAAAAGACTTGTACTTGGAAAACTAAAGGACATTCAAAAAAGAAATAGAGGAAGATACAAACAAATAGTGTATATCATGTTAATAGATTGGAAGAACTAACATCATTAAAGTGTCTATACTACCCAAAGAAATATGATTCAAAGCAATCCTTATTAAAATACCAATGCCATACTTCACAGAGTTAGAACAAATACTCCAAAAATGTATATGGAACCATAAAAGACCCCAGATAGCTGCAGCTATCTTGAGAAAAAAGAATGATTAGAAGGGATCACAATACTAAATATCAAACTATACTACAAAGCCATTACAACAAAAAATAGCCAGGTATGGGGCATAAGAACAGGCATATAGACCAATGGATCAGAACACAGACCCCAGAAATTGACCCACACCATTGTGGTCAATTAATATTTGACAAAGGAGGCAAGAACATACAATGGAGTAAAGACAAATGGTGTTGGGAAAACTGGAAAGACACATGAAACGAGGCCACCAACTTGTCCCATACACAAGAATAAACTCAAGGTAGGTAAAAGACTTAAATGTACGGCATGAAACCATAAAAATCTTAGAAGAAAACATAAGCAGTAAAATCTCATACATCTTATGTGACAATACATTTATGGATACATCTCCTAGGGCAGAGGAAACTAAGGAGAAAATAAACAAATGGGACTACATGAAAATAAAAAGCTTCTGCACAGCAAAAGAAACCACCATCAAATTGAAAAGGGAACCCACTGAATGGGAAAACGTATTTGCCAATGATACATCTGATAAGGGATTTATATCCCAAATATATAAATTACTCATACAACTCAACAAAAAGAAGACAAGCAATCCAATTTAAAAAATGGGCAGAAGACCTGAATAGACATTTCTCCAAAGAGTACATACTAATGACCAAGAGACACATGAAAAAATGATCGAAGTCACTGATCATCAGAGAGATGCAAATTAAAATGACAATGAGATATCACCTCACACCTGTCAGAATGGCTATCATCAGAAAAATCAACAGACAACAAGTGCTAGCCAGGATGTGGAGAAAAGGGAGCACAAGTTCCCTGCTGGTGGAAATGCAGATTGGTGCAGCCACTATGGACAGCAGTATGGAGTTTCCTTTAAAAGTTAAAAATGGAATTTCCATTTGACCCAGTGACCCCACTTCTGGGAATATATCCTAAAAACCCCAAAACACTATCAGAAAGAATATATGCCCTCCTATGTTCATAGCAGCATTATTTTCAATAGCTAAGAATTGCCATTATTTTCAATAGCTAAGAGTTCCAATCAGTAGATGAATGGATAAAAAAGCTGTGGGACATTTACACTACGGAATACTATGCAGCTGTGAAAAATAGGGATCTCTTCCCCTTTGGGACAGCATGGATGGATCTGGAGAATATTATCCTATGTGAAATAAGTCAAACTGAGAAAGGGAAATATCACATGATCTCACCTATTTGTGGAATTGAATGAACAAAAGGAATATACCAACAAAATAAGACCTGAAGCAGGGAGGCATGGAACAGACTGACATACCTCAATGTGGGGTGGGGAGGGTGGGTAAGAAGTGATAAACCAAAGAACTTATATACTTATATGCATAGCCCATGGACACGGGCAGTAGATGGTGAAGACATAGGGGAGTGGGTAGGGGCTGGGAGAAGGAGGTGAAAGGAGGAGTAAATGGGAGATATCTGTAATACTATCAATAATACAAATGTATATTTTTAAAAAATAGAGGGGAAAAAAAGGACAGAGGATCTGAACAGACACTTCTCCCAAGAAGACAAATGGCCAATGGATATGTGAAAAGATGCTCAACTTGGTTAGCTATTATAGAACTGCAAATCAAAACTACAATGACATACCACCTCACACTGGTTAGAATGCCTATTATCAATAAGGAAATTAATAACAAGTGTTGGAGAAGTAGTGGAGGAAAAGGAACCCTCATTCCCTGCTGAGGGAAATGTAAACTGGTACAGCCACTATGGAAAAGAGTATGGAGGTTCCTCAAAAAGTAAAAATGGGGTTACCTTTTGATCCAACAAACCTCTCCTGGGTACCTACCCGCAAAATATGAGAACATTTATTCGCAAAGATATATACCCAAATATGTTCATTACAGCATTATTCATGGTGGCCAAGACACAGAAACAACTAAAGTGTCCTTCAATAGATGATTGGATAAAGAAGATGTGGTATTTATAAGCCATGGAATATTTCTAATCCATAAGAAAATATAAAATACTGCCACTTGAGACAACATGGATGGAGGTTGAAAATATTGTACTAAGTGAAATAAGTCAGTCAAATAAAGCTAAGAACCATATGATTTCATTCATATGTGGGATATAACTGAAATTCAGAGACACAGAGAACAGTATGCTCATTACCAGAGGGAAGGAGGTTGTGGGGAGTAAAGGGGGCCAAATACCTGGTGATAGAAGATGATATGACTTTGGGGTTGGGGACACAATGCAATATACAGATCATGTATCATAGAAATGTATACTTGAAACCTATATAATCTCATTAACCTATATGACCCCATAAAATTTCATTGAAAATAAAATTTTAAAAATATGCTGAAAGAGTCAAACAAGCAAGTACCCTTCTTTTTTGCCTTAATTGTATCAAACTTTGATCACTACCTATCATTAGAAATGAACACATACTGTGCTGATTTAGAAGTCTAGTATGTTGAATCAGTTGTGTGTGTTGAGTGTACACTTTTGATGAAATTATTATATTAACTCAAATTATTCATAACTTTAATTGTTACACTTAATGTCATTAAACACAGTCATACTCTATCAATAAATACAGAGAAAATGAGCAGGAAAAGAAAATGCCTTTTCGAAAAGACATATGCAACCTTATGTCTATTACAGCATTATTTACTCCTAGGGGCCCAGTGCACAAATTCATGCACCTTGAAAGGAACTGTGGGCCACAAGGCTGCGGTGGGCACAGGGATGGGTCTTGGCCCATCCTCCAAGCCCCTGCTTGGCACCTTTCACTGCGGCCCCCGGTCCCCTGTCTGCTGGCAGCTTCGCTCCCATTGCTGCCACTCCCACCTGCTGATAGCACAAAGCGATTAGGACTGGTGCCAGCAGCGGGTGCAAGTGGAAGCTGCTGCCCCAATTGCCCCTCAGAGCAAGGGGAGGTGGAGAAGCCTCATGAGCGATCGGGGCTGGTAGCCACCACTCACACCCACTGATGGTGTCAAGTGATCGGCACTGGCGCCAGTCACCAGCAGCGGGTGTGAGCAGTGGCTGCAGTGCTGGCAGCGGGTGCAAGTGGGGCCGGCGCTGGCAGTGGTGTGAGTGGCAGCTCTGGCACCAGCAGTGGGTGCAAGCAGGGCCATTGCTGGCAGCGGGTGAGAGAGGTGGCTGCTGGCCCCGATCATCCCTCAGGAGCAGGGGGAGGTGGAGAAGCCCTGAGAACAACCAGGGCCTGCAACTGCCACTCGCACCCGTACCCACTGGTGGCGCCGAGCAATCAGGGCCAGCGCTAGGTGCCTGGAGCAGGTGCATGTGATGGCTCTGGCAACAGCAGCAGGTGTGAGCACCAGGCAGGGCTGCGGCATATGGGAGCAAAGAATTTTCAGTCACCACTAGATGATCGCCCTGATGACTGGCGCCCCACCTTGGTCTGGCGCCCCAATTCACCTACTCTACCATCCTTCTGTGGCCAATGTCCATCATGTTCCATGCTCTGCCGCCTGCTGCTAATGCCTGCCATGTTCCGCGCATGCCCCCTGGTGGTCAGCACACATCATAGCGACTGGTTGTTCAGTTGTTCGGTTGTTCTACCATTCTATTTGCATATTAGGGTTTTACATATATATAGATAGCAAAGATATGGAAGCAACCTACATGTCCATCAGTAGATGAGTGGATAAAGAATATATGGTATATTTGTATAATGGAATATAACTCAGCCATAAAAATGAAATCTTACCATTTGCAACAACATGGATGGATATAAAGGGTATTCTGCTAAGTGAAATAAGGCAGACAAAGAAAGACAAATACCATATGATTTCATTTATATGTGGAATCTAAAAACAATAAACAAAATAGAAACAAACTTATAGATACAGACTATATTTTGATGTTTGTCAAATAGAAGGGTAGTTTGGGGTGATGGGAGAAGAAGGGGGAGGGATTAAGATGTGCAAATTGGTGCCAGGCCGGTGTGTTGACCTGTGAACCAGGAGGTCATGGTTTGATTTCCAGTCAGGGCACATGCCTGAGTTGTGGACTGGATCCCCAGTGGAGGGCATACAGGAGGCAGCCAATCAATGATTCCCTCTCACTTGTTTCCATCTCTTTCCCTCCCCCTTCCTCTCTGAAATCAAGAAAAATATATTTTAAAAATTGAAAAAAACATGCAAATTCACTGTTACAAAATAGTCATGGGGTTGTAAAGTACATCACATTGGATATAGTCAATTATCCTATATAATAAAAGGCTAATATGCAAGTAGACCAAATGGCAGAACAACCGGTTGCTATGATGTGCACTGACCACCAGGGGGCAGACGCTAAGAAGAGGAGGAGCATAGCTCAGCCAGAAGTCGGGCTCACCTCTCCTGCCTCTGTGGCAGCGTTAAAGACCCCTCGGGGGTTGTCCGCCTGCAGGCTTAGGCCTGCTCCCCCGGGCTGTGAGAGGGTGCAGGCTGGGCTGAGGGCCCCCCCTGCCAGTGCAGGAATGTCATGCACCAGGCCTCTAGTATTGCAATAACTATGTATGGTTTCAGCTAGGTACTAGAATTATCTAGGTTATTCCTTTGTAAGGTATATAAATATCTGATAACTATGGTGTACACCTGAAACAAATATAATATGGTATGTTAACTATAATTGAAAAAAAAAGTTTAAAAAGAAAATGCCTTTAATTTAAGGGAAATAAGAAAGGAGGGAGGAAAGGAGGAAATGATTTTGATATGGGAGTTACAGAGTGAAGAGAACACTAAACTATGGTGTCAGAAAACTTGTACTGGTCACAGCCCTGCCACTTACTCATTGTGTGGCCTTGTATAATTCACTTGGTTTGACTCAGGTCTTTACTTCCTTTATCTATGAAATAGTCACTTGAACTATTTTTCTACAATGTCTCTTCTATTTCCCAAATAGTTATTCTAAGAACCACTATATTTTCTATGCTTTAGGAATTTTATCTACCTCATAGAATAATAAAATGTCTGAAAACAGAAGATAAAATATGAATCCTAGTTTTCAGATACGAGAGTTAAACAGAGGCTAAATAATTTTCCCAAGATCACTCAAACAGTTGACAGTATAGTTTGTCATGTAACACAACATCTTATGATTAGGTATTGTGTCTAATCCTATGATATGAAAACTTTCCCCTTACCTTCATTCTCAAAAAGGTACTTTCAAGATTGATACAATCGGGTACACTTTCTCTCTCTCTTAAGTATGCTTGAGCCCTTCCCCACCCCCTACTTTCTCCAGGGCACCCTTTCTCTCTCTCTCTCTCTCTCTCTCTCTCTCTCTCTCTCTCTCTCTCCCTCCCCCCCCCCTTTTCTTCCCTGTGCATACCTTTGTGCACACTTTCTCTCCTAATCTCCAAAGGACCTTCTTTTGCCTCTGTATCTTGTTTCCTGAGCCCGTGCAGCCCAGCTGGCTCACCTTTCTTACTTCTGTGACTTTCTAAATGAACTTTTGTTTGTATTTGAAAAAAAAAAAAAGATTGATACAACAGGAAAAAAACATACATACAACAATTCTCTTATGCAATTTGCCTTTTGCTTGATAACTTGAAATGAGTTTGACTACCTGTAATCAATGTATATATATATATATATATATAGCAAGCCATTCAGATAAGCTAGGAAGATAGATGGTATCACATTGAGCTCTAATCAATGCTAACCATCTTATTTTTCCTATAGCTGTAAGATTCTGTGACCAGTGCCATTTGATCAAGCCAGATCGCTGCCACCACTGCTCTGTCTGTGCTATGTAAGTGACAGCTATATTTTCCCTGGACTAAGCTTTGCAATTGATGGTTGCTAAGACAACAATGTGACTGATCTTAACATGTAACTGTTCCTAGATAAGAGCATTTCCTTTCAATTATAATGAGCACATGCCAAACACACTCATAGGGATGATAATTCAAACTATTCTAAAGATAGGAAAGAAAAATAAAGTCTCATTTAAAAAATAAACATTTTAGCCCTACCTAGTTTGGCTCAGTGAATAGAGCATTGGCTTGCAGACAGAAGGGTCCCAGGTTTGATTCTGGTAAAGGGCACATACCTCAGTTGCAGGCTCAACTTGGGAGGCAACCAATTGATGTGTCTCTCTCACATTGATGTTTCTCTTTCTCTGTCTCTCCACCTCCTGTCACTCTCTCTAAAAATCAATGGGAAGATATCATCAGGTGAGGATTAAAAAATAATAATAAATAAACATTTTATTTTAGAACAGTTTTAGATGAATAGAATTATTCTATATAGTAAAAGGCTAATATGAAAATTGACCAAACGGCAGAATGACCAGTTACTATGATGTGCACTGACCACTAGGGGCCAGACGGTCAATGCAGGAGCTGCCCCATGGTGGTCAAAAGCAGGGCAGTGCTAAGGACCCCTTGGGGCCTGGCAGGTGGACATCCCCTGTGGGGTCCTGGACTGTGAGAGGGCGCAGGCCAGGCTGAAGGGACCACCCCCCTCTTCCCATTGCACAAATGTCATACACCAGACCTCTAGTTGTAAAGATAATTCTCATAAGTCTCACACAGTTTCCCTATTATTAACAACTTATATTAATATGATAAATTTGTTACAATTAATGAACAAATATTTATACATTATTTTGGACTTAAATCCATACTCTATTCAGATTTCCCTTAATGTTCTTTTTCTGTTCCAAGATTCCATTCAGGACACCATATTACATTTATTTGCCATGTCTCCTAAGGCGCCTCTTAGATGTGATACTTTCTCAGAATGTACTTTCTTTTATGTAACCTTAACAGCTTTTAGGATTGTCAGGTATTTTGTAGAATATATTTCAGCTGAAATTTTTCTGATATTTTTCTTTAGATTAGACTTGGTAGTGTGTTTTGGGGAGGAAAACCATAGAGGTAAAATACCATGCTTATTATATCATACCTAGGGTACATAATATAAACATGACATCATTGTAATGTTAGTCTTGATCATCTGGGTGAGGTAGTGTTTGTCAGATTTCTCAATTATCAAGTTACTCTTGCCCAGCCAGTGTGGTTCAGTGGTTGAGCATGACCTATATACTAGGATGTCATGATTCGATTCTGGTCAGGGCACATGCCCAGGTTGCAGGTTCAATCCCCAGTAGGGAGGAAGCTGACCAATGATTCTCTCTCATCACTGATGCTTCATTCTCTTTACATTTTGTATTATAACTCAGTACTACATTGTTTTGTTACTCTAATTGTTCCAGCTTTGTAAAACCACACTTTTATGTTAATTAGGTATCATCTTCATATCTTTCTTCTTGGGTGCTTATTCCACTTGTATTTATCTTACCCTTGATTCAAACACAGATGTAGCCATATAGTTTCTTCCGTAGTTTTAATTAACTATATATTGAGCAAAATGAAGGGCAATATCCTAGACGTATTCTCTGTATCAATATCCTAGATTTCCCAACCACTTTTATAGATTGGACTTTTAGGCATGCAACTTATTGCCAGCATGATCCTATAAATTGTTGTGCTTGGCTAATACAAGGAATAACTGAGAACACAATAGTCTTAGTGTAGCTATAGTGGAAATCTAGGAATGAGTGTACTGGTACCATGTAAAAATACTGGTGAGAAATTGACTTAAATTATGAGATTTTGCTTCATTTCCATAGCCCTACTTATCACTCTATATTTTGCTCCCTTTTTAGGTGTGTTTTAAAAATGGACCATCACTGCCCTTGGTAAGGCCCTTTTATTTTATTCTTTCCTCCAAAAAGAGTCTCTTAATATGCCTACTTTAGTAAGCACAGTTGTAACATGCCTGTTTCTGCTATTCACTGAGCTCTTATTTATGTGAGGGACAGGGGGCTTAACATTCTAAAGCAAGAGTAAATATACCTTAAAAAGTATGGTGGTGAATTCTTGGGGTCACAAAGCTAATGGTCTCTTGTCGATTAGCTTTAACAATTAGTCATAGTAATGGAATAAAGCACAAATAGTTCTTCCTTTTGACATTATACAATCAGTTTTTTTTGTTTTTTGTTTGTTTTTTTGCTGTCTTGATGTTTACTTGGCTCTTAACAAGTAGGCTACTGTTTAACTGAGTAAACAGTTACATTTTACACATTTTGCCTTTGTCCCTCCTAGTCAGCCAATAA
Organism: Myotis daubentonii; assembly: GCF_963259705.1. Lineage (NCBI taxonomy): Eukaryota > Metazoa > Chordata > Mammalia > Chiroptera > Vespertilionidae > Myotis > Myotis daubentonii. The sequence continues at coordinate 97,347,054 of NC_081861.1, read as the reverse complement.
CCAAATCAAAATACTGTAAATAGTTAGCATCAGCAATTCTCCAAATTTTTGGTCTGATCTAGAGAACCAGTCTGAAATCATCTAACTACAAAGAGAACATGCCACACTGTACTAAATGTAGCTACTGAGATTTTAATAGGTTTTCAGCATCCAAGATCTAGGTTTGATTGGGTGTGTCAGGAACCAGTTCAGAACAATTAGATTGGCCAGGTGTCTCTGTCCCTGTGGATGAAAGGAATAACAAGTGTGATGTTAACTTGCTTTTCTAGTTTGTTCCTCTTATGGGAATTTTATTTCTGTTGAATTTCTACACAACACATAATGAAACAGTAGGAGCAACATACTTGCATTGCTTAATTCACTTATGTATCAGTGTGCTCTCAATAAATGGGTCCTGATTTCAAATCAGTTTTTCTTTTCTTTTTTTAGGGTTAATAATTGCATTGGATTTTCCAACTATAAATTCTTCCTTCAGTTCTTAGGTTATTCTGTTCTCTACTGCCTGTACATTGCTACAACGGTCTTCAGCTATTTCATCAAATACTGGAGAGTAAGTTAAAAAATCCTGAATTCCCTGCCCCCCCCCCCCAAAAAAAAAATAACCACACAAACACACACATACTCCAGTCTGTGACATTGTTTGCCTTATTTTTTAATACATTTTGAAATAACTAATATGGAAATAACCATAAGGGAAAGCACCAAAAGCAAGTTTCCCATGTTGAATATTCTGAGATTCAGGAGCTGTTATTTAAATATTCCTATTTAAAAAGTTCCTGTCGGCCTAACTGGTTTGGCTCAGTGGATAGAGCGTTGGCCTGTGGACTGAAAGGTCCCAGGTTCGATTCCAGTCAAGGGCATGTACCTTGGTTGTGGGCACATCCCCAGTAGGGGGTGTGCAAGAGGCAGCTGATCGATGTTTCTCTCCCATCAGTGTTTCTAACTATCCCTCTCCCTTCCTCTCTATAGAAAATCAATAAAATATACTAAAAATAAATAAATAAAAAGTTCCTGTCATATATGAGAATATTTTTAAGGCCTTCTAGAACCTAACCTCTTGATTCTTACTAATTCTTTACAATGTACATCTCTTGTCAAGCTTTAAAAAGTCACATGTTACCAATTATAGACTTGACAAATGTTGAAACAAATTCTACATCCTTAGATTCCTAAGAAAAAGTGTAACAAAGTACTCCCTCATTGTTAGAAAAATACTTTATAATTCCTTGTTCAAAGGAGAGTTGCAAAATTCCTACAGGGAAAGAAAGATACATTAACTTATCTTCACATATTACCAAAATGAAATGAGGAGCCTTATTTGAACTTTGTATAACAAACACTGGGATTCTAATACTGGCTCTGTTAGCTGCTTTATAGGCTCATTAACAAAATCAAGTGAAACAGTTGTTGGAAGTACTCTGCCTTTCAAAATATGATTCCGATAATTATAATGAAATCTAAAGAAATCCTACTTTCATCTTTCTTCTACTTGAAGATATCCATCATAGCCCATCTATTTCCAAAATAATTGAATGTAGGCTTTCAGTTTACATATGTGTACCGGTTCTGGCAGCAATATAATGAAATATTTTGTTTTGTTTCATGCCAATGGACTCCGGAAGACATTACCTCCATACAACTCTAGTATAATTACTAAGATACCATAACGTTCCATAAAGAGGATTGTCCAACCTGAACCTTAATAACAAAAGACAGATGTAGGCAGAGCTACTAGTTATTATTTTAGGAATTGCACAAGAGCCTGTACAACAAGAATATCTTACCTCAAGCAGAGAGGTAAAGCAGCAGGGAAAAAACATGAATCCTGTGACCAGAATATGGATTATAATAAACTTGGGTGTTGGGGGGGAGAGAAAGGCACAGCAGTGAGACTCTAGGTAGCTGAGAAGATTTTAATTGTTAAATAGTGATTCACCCCTAGTAGTGTAGAAAATTATAGTGATATGTGCTTTCCACTCCTCCTTCCACTTGCTTAATCAATTCAGATATTTAATAATATTAATAATTGGAAATAATATAATGGATATAAAATTCTTCAACTCAGAGATACAAAAATATAAACAGAAATGAAGTTTTCTCATCAATTTTGTATTTTCCCCAAATATAAAATGCTTCATCATCTTGGTATTTCTTCATTGGTACCTTTCCACAACACAGGATCTCCTATCAATTGCTCAGGTTTCTATGATATGTTTGGCATTTTATTCATACACTATGCTACTACCCTGAAAGTAAAGAAAATAACTGCATCCAATTCATTAGGCGAAATGTCAGCCTTGGTCTTCACTACTGACTTTACTTGGCTCTTAACACAGTAGGCTACTGTTTAACTGAGTAAACAATGTTACATTTTACACATTTTGCATTTGGCCCTCCTAGTCAGCCAATAATCAAATTAAAAAATGTCACCCAGGTGCCATATGCTTTTTTTTAACTCTTGAAAGTTAATAGTTGGACATGAATCAATCACCAGAAATATGTCAGTATTCACAAGCAACATCAGGGATGAACATAGACTTGTCCTTTCCTATGCCCTCGTTTCTTCTCTGCAATATACTAGCTTCTGCCTGACATATGTGAGAGAGGCGATTAAACTTATTTTGTCTTGCCCTCATAATGAAAAAGACATTCAAATAAATGATTCTTTGCAGTTTCTCCAGCTAGAGAGCACTTTGATGTGGGCTAGGGTTGGCTTTCTCAGGGTAAATTGAGTCTCCCTTAAAATGAAATGTAAACGCTGCCATTTATTATTTTTTCTTTATTTTATTTTTTCCATCACCATTTAGTCCCTCTATACTATACCCCCTTTTGCCTCCATCCACCCCTCTTCCCCCCACAATCACCATACCACCCTGAAAACTTATCTGACATTTATTTTAAAAGCTATGTATTAAGAAAGCTAGCTGTGCTCCTAAGAACAGCAACATCTATTTGTATGGTACTTTACTATTTTCAAAGCACTTTTATATCTAGTATGTCATTTTATCCTCACCACAGCCTTGTGAAGTAGACAAAGAAGGAATTGTTAGTCTCATCTAGAGATGATAAAACTGTGGCTCATAGTGGTTAGGTGACATGTTCTGGATTATCCAGTTTATAAGTTTCAAAATCAGTATTGAATCTGACTCAAAGCCTATTGACCTTAAACATGGTACCATGTTGTACTGTCCATTATAGTCCTGCTGTGGAAAAGCTCTAGCACATTCAGAATGAAGAATTCAGAAGACCATCACATTTGTCTCTCCCATTAATATTAACTTAAAGAGTAGCTGCTTTGTTAGGAAAAATTAGTAACTTACATCTCCCATTTTGGGCCATGAATCTCCTCGTAGAGGCTATGAATTATTTTAGAACCAAGAAAATAAGTATTATTCCACTAGTATTCCCCTGAAATGTTTCTGGTGGTTGAGTAATTTAGCTTGGTTATCTTCTGAGAAGTTAATTTTGAACATAGGGCCATCATCTTCTAACAAAAAAAAGTTAAGTATTAAGTACTTTATCAAGAGACAATACAGTAGATAGTATTTGGAAGACACAAGAGAGTCCTGTAAGAGTACTTAGAGCAGGGAAAGATTTTCAGCTATGCTATCCAGGGTGTGAACTGACTTTATATCACTCCCTCTTGCACAGTTATTTATTTCCCATTTAAACATAAAAGGTAAGAATGAAAATAAATGAGTTTTAAAAGCTTTAAAAAAACATATTCAAAAAGTAAAGATGTGAAATAAAAACCCAGCCAGGTAAAAACCCCTACAAACTGATATATTTGTTTCCTATAAATTAAAAAAAAAAACAATCAAATTCAGTTTGGATGCTTAGGCCAAGAAGAATCATTTCAAAAGGGAGAAAATTTAATGCCATTTTCACCCAGCCCACCTCTCATATGGAAGCATCTCACTGGCTTACTTCCCCTTATCTTTAGCCTTCAAACACACACAGGAAGATTTCCAATATTTCTTCACATCAAAATGAATAAAAATCTCCTCTAAGAGAAGAAGTAAATTGGTACTACCTAAATTTGCCAAGTTTTCCCCAGCCTTAACTTTCTTCTTCTAAGCTAGAGTAGAACCAGATCCTAATGTAAGGTCCACTTTGAGAATTAGCTTTAACTTTATCACTTGAGATCATTTGTAAATATTTCAAAATAATTCATCAAGCCAAAACAATGATCAGCAAGAAAAGCAACGGATAAAGGAAAGTCATTACCACAACTGCTAACTCAAAAATTGAAATTTTTTCTAAGATTATCTATAGAAGACAAAATGGTATGAGCTATGCATGCTATAGAACTTTAAAAAATTCATTTTGGTTTAGGGCTGCATATTTTTAAAAAACTGGTGCCACATGGAGAATAAGATGTCCCAGCTAACTAGAAAAATATTTAGCTACCTGCTTTTAAATTATCCTGTCAAGTCTGCTTAATTTTACAGTCTAAACAGTAATTTTACAGGATGTAATATATCAGCACATTGTACTTCAGCTATAAAAAACAAACAAACACGCACAACCAGACAAAATTTGTAGTAGCTTTAAAATCAGTTCATGACTTATGAGCAGAACATTTTAAAAATTCTACCTATGTGTTTTAACTTCCTACATATATCATAATGACATTTTTAAACACACATATGCACCCAAGAAAATATGACATATAAAGTATTCCAGAGTAACCCACCTTGAGATAAGAGGATGAACCATATGATCTCAAAATTACCTCTAGTTAGTGATTCATGATTTAGAAACTAATTTTAAAACTAAGACATTGCATACCAATTAAGGACTAAGTATACTCTTTAAAAATTCTTTTTCTAATTGGTACATTATATGCTTTATTTTAGAGTGACCTGCACTTAAGCAAGAATCCATGTTAGACTTTGTAAGCTGAAAGCATATCTATAAGAGGCATGGTCATCAAAAGAAAAAATTTTTTTTACAAATTTTACAAAATCTACTTTTTAATTACAGCTAGACATTTTAAACATATGAAAAATTACTAATCTTTATAGAAAAACTAACCAAGCCTTACAACTTTAATTTTTCGTTTCTGTTTATTATTTCTTTTCTAGGGGGAATTACCCAGTGTTCGCTCTAAGTTCCATGTCCTTTTTCTCCTATTTGTGGCCTGCATGTTTTTTGTCAGCCTTGTGATTCTCTTTGGTTACCATTGTTGGCTTGTCAGCAGAAACAAAACCACCTTAGGTAAGACGGGATATTAAGATTACAAAAAAAGTATTAATGTATATCACAGTGACCTGTGGATTATTCCCAAGAAAGAGAAAAACTTCCAGTGAAGCATTTTAACTGCAGTGACATTCATTTCCCCCTGTTGAGATAAATGCAAACAAGTTTTACCAAACAGGAGAGCCATGGTGAATGAAGCTTACATAGGGAAGAGAACATTAGTGAAAGAAACCTCACACAAAACCAAAAATGACCATTATTCTTTATAGTTTATTTTGGGTAATAGCTCTCTCGATTTACAGCTTGAATTTTTTATAAGTGTTCACATGAGGAAATGAAGGAAAGAATCAGTACAGAAGGGAATACCAGAAGTTGGAGGTAAAAGTCAATAAAAATAGAAGAATATAACTTAATGAGCACATCCAAAAGTAGAGTTCTAAGAAAGAACTCAAGCCAAAAAAAAAAAAATTGAATATCTACATTCATCAAGGAGCTGTGTAGGGACTGTGTGTGTGAGATGAACACATTGAACAAGTGAGTTTCTAGAAAATGAATATAGTAAATTAACTTTTTCTGTCTATTATTCTATACTCTGGTTTGTTGTTTGAAGAACTATATTTCTGACTGATTCCAGTGCAACAATTTTTTTTTATCTATGGTGAAAGAAATATTTACATTGTATGCAAATCAATTCATGACAAGTGAAGAGAAAGTGTCAAAATGTTGAATGGTTAGCTAAAATAGATTTAAAGAAAGTTTAGTACAAAGTCAATTATACTTTTTAAACTCATTTGTTAATTACACTAACAGGAAAGAAGGTATTTGTACTCATTTTCCAAACCAAATATATATGTAGCACTTAGTTAGTTGCTAGGGTGGTAGATTAGCACTTTTGGTTTAGACATGCTGCAAATTAGAAAAGAATTAAAAGCTTCATGATAAAAGAGTCTGAAAACAAAGAACAAATAGGAAATGACCAGATGCAGTCAGAGCCCATCAGTAAAAGTATTTGTTTAATGGAATAAATGTGTTTAAATATAATATGCACTAATATGGTTAAATTTCTCTTAGCCTTTAAGTCTGATTATAGTTTACCCATTCACATTTTTTTCTGGAGTAAAATTCAGCTTACATTGTGTGCTTCAGTGTGAACATCTTCATTTCTGAAATGTTTCAAAACCAAATCAATGTTATTACTATCTCTTTATGTTATTGCTTTGGTCCCAGTTCTAAAGATGGAGATTGTTTGGCTGTTGTTGCCAATAAAATTTAAATAAAGTGCTGTTAAATCTATTATTTCACTCCTTACATGCAGCACGACAAAATTATATTATGCCCATGGCTACTTAATTTTTCTACCATTATTCATTTTTTCTGCCTTTTTTAAATAAAAGAGAGTACCAATTCTTTGTGTTTAATAACAAACTTACTTTGTGTTAAGTGGTTAAAATAGTTTTTACTAAGTAAATAAGAATGAAAGGCCTATGCTACCACAGCAGAAAGTTATCATAAAACCAAGTCTCATTGATAGAGAACTGTAAAATCATGACTTTCCTGAATTTTTTTTTCCTTTTGTCTTCTTCCTCTTTTATTCAACTCCCCTAAATGCCCCAGAGGCCTTCTGTACTCCAGTGTTTATAAGTGGTCCAAAGAAAAATGGGTTCAACCTTGGCTTCATCAAAAATATCCAGCAGGTGTTTGGAGACAACAAGAAGTTCTGGTTAATACCTATTGGGTCCAGGTAAGTAATTATTACCACTGAAATAAGTTGATGCTGGACCATACCTTGAAGTAACAGATTCAATTTTTATTGTAAAATGCAGCAGATATCAGTTCAATATAAAATTTTATTCCCTAAGTTTTTTATTTCTAAGTTAGTAAAGACAAATCATGAGGTAAGGGTATGATAAAATAGGCATTTTCATGCCATTTCCTTTTTGTGACAGTGTAAACTGGTACCATTCTTTTATAAATGAATTTGGTAATATGTACTTAAAAATCACAAGAATCTACAAAGCCATTGTCCTAATAATTCCATTTCTGAGAATCTATTATAAAGACAGAGACAAACTAGACACAAAAATGTTAGTCACAGCAATAATTAGGATACAACTTAAAGCCTGGCAATATGAGAACAAAAATACATAGTAATGGTTATAAAGACTATGTCACAATAAGGGAAAATGCTTATTATATTTTAAGTGAAAAAATGTAGAATTCAAAATGGTATGTACACTGTAATAATTCAGTGAGATATGATTCACTTGTGTTAACTTGAAAGCAACCTGAATAGTGAAGAAACACATTTTTATTTATTATAGAGCACTATAATATTTATTTTAAAGCTGACATTTAAAAATAAATCTGAAAAATGAAAATATATACAAATAGGACTTCTAGTCAATATAGAACAGTAAGTAAATGCTGTGCTATTCTCCTCCCATGACTACATCAAAATTACAACTAAATTATAGAACAATCATCCTGGAGATAATCTGAAAACTAGTTGAATGGAACTTCTGTAAATAATAATACAAAGAAAAAGCCACATCAAGACTGGTAGGAGGGGTGAAGACTGGAAACAGGCTGATCCCACAACCATGTAAAGAATTGGGAGGGGTATCTCAGCTGTGGAGGTTCCCCCTGAGGAGCAGTAGGTCTCAGACCCACACTGTGAACCCTGGCTCAGTACACAAGTGTTGGGAAGTGGAGTCCCCACAATGTATGGCTGTGAAAATCAGTGGGGATTCTGTCTGGGTGAGATGGAGGGTTGCTATAGACCCAGGCCTGAGTCAGACTCACTGAATCACAAAAACTCATCCTAAGCTTGAGCAAAGAGATAGCAGCTCAAAATGTACCAGGTACCTATGGGGATAAACTGAATTGTGTGGCTTCAAGGCAAGAGCTTGAAGGCCAGCCACTATTGTTCCTTTGTTGAGCCCTCTCCCCACACTGCCTGCAGTTGCAATCAGGCACCAAATCAGAATCTGCATTAACCTAGTGAATACCCCTGGTCCAACCTAGTGACTCCCTGGGACCCCACCCCATCCAACTCCAGCACCATCCAAATCTCTTTCAGCACTTGTTTCTTATAAGCAAAGGACTATGGTCCATGCTTAAGACTTTCTTAAAAACTCTCAAAGCTCTACAAGCCCCAGGCAGGTGACAGCTGGCCTCTGTGTGACTGGTGCCTCTTGCTGAGTGTTCTAAGTCCTACAACTGGTGTCAGCTGGCCTAGGTTAGTAGTGTGGCATCTCTCATGTGACTCTGGGCACAGTATAGGCAACTACCAATCAAGCATCACTTTGTAGTTTCTAATAGGTGGCCCTAGGGCGTGCACAGGTAGAGGCTGAACTGGGCTTGCACCAGAGCCCCTCAAAAGAAACCACAGAGCAAACATACCCAGTGACCAGGTTCAGATCACAAAAGAAAATCACCAAATTGGCTTCACAAACAGGATACCCAAAGGGTGGTCTCAGCAGTTACTAGAGCACCAATGGGGTAAACCCTGCTGTGTGGGGTCAGACCACACACAACAGCTCATACAATGTGATGCTGGCCAAGCCTCATAGCTAGTCAGCCTGAGGGTCAACCACACCTATTATTGCAGCTATATCATTCTTCATTTCTTCTTGATTCTTATTCATCATGTATTTCTCCTTTGGCTCCTTGTAATTCTCATTGTGTTGCTTGTAATTCTCAGTCAGATGTTTGAGCATCCTTATAACCATTACTCTGAATTCCCTCTCTGACAAATTACTTGCCTCTATTTCATTTAGTTCCTTTTCTGGTGATTTCCAGAACCCGGACACATCCACAACAGCTTGCACGACAAGTTTGGGGCTGAACCACGTAATCATACAATCTATGAGGAGACTCCATCCATGAACGGTACAATAATATTCAAGTCCCAACTACATTACGATAGGCCAACAGCACTCAGGGCTCAACAAGAATAGGAGGGCACACACAACCCACACAAAAGATACCCCAGGAGTACCTGACTCAAGTGACCAAGGAGACTACACCACTGGGGTCCACAGGGCACATACTACAGAAGATCACTCTGCCAAGACTGGGAGATGTATCAAATCTACCTCATACATAGAAAGAAACCCAGAGAGGGATCCAAAATGAGGAGAAACAAACTAATTCCAAATGCAAGAGCAGGAGAAATCTTCAGGAAAAAAACTAAATGAAATGGTGGCAAGCAATTTATCAGATACAGAGTTTAAAATATGGGTTATAAGGATATTTAAGGAACTAAGGCTAAGAATAAATTATCTCATTGAAAATATGAACATAGAGAAAGGAAATATATTTAAAAACCATAATAAACCATTAAAAATAAGTCAGAAATGAAGACTGCAATATCTGGAATAAAGAATAAACCAGAGCCCTAACCGGTTTGGCTCAGTGGATAGAGCGTCAGCCTGCAGACTGAAGGGTCCCAGGTACGATTCTGGTCAAGGTCATGTACCTTGCTTGAGGGCACATCCCCATTGGGGAGTGTGCAGGAGGCAGCTGATCGATGTTTCTCTTTCATTGATGTTTCTAACTCTCTATCCCTCTCCCTTCCTCTCTGTAAAAAAAAAAATCAATAAAATATACTTAAAAATATAAATAAGAGAAGCAAGATGGCAGTATAGGTAAATGCTGGTACTAGCACCTCCCACAACCACAGCATAATTACAACTAAAATGAAGAACAACCATCATTCAGAACTGCCTGAAATCTGGATGAATGGAAGTTATACAACTAGAGAAGTAAAGAACAAAGCACATCAAGTCTGGTAGGAGGGTTGGAGGCATGGAATGGGCTGATGAGATACCCACCTGTGGTGATTTTTAAAATCAGGAGTGATATATCCAGTTCAGAGGCCTCCCATGAGAAGTAAGGGGTGTAAGCCCCACATCAGACACCGAGCCCAGGGTTTCAGAGTTGGAAAGAGAAGTCCCCATAACTTCAGGCTGTAAAAATCATTGGGGATTATGGCTGAGTGACAAGGTGGCTGATGGAGTCCTAGGCAGTTCCTCTTAAAGTGCCAGTGCATGCACTTACAGGGTCCTACTCTGTCTGATCTCCAGTGCTGAGTGGCAACATTGGGGGAAACAGGGACATATGAAGAGGAACTTTATTGTCTGGTATTGGGCAGAAACTAAGTGACAGCTTTTTCCAAGATGGGGGTACTCACAGGGATCATTGTTCCTGTGCTGGGACCGCCCCCATCACAGAGCTGACTGGCAGCCATATCTGAGTTTCCATCAGTGTGGCTTACACAGTTCCCTCCACATTGGTGATTCCCTAAGACCCCACCCCATCCAACTTGCAGCCCCACCAAAGTAGCTTTCAGTAGCTTTTCCATAAGAAAGGACTATCCTGGATCAGGCCTCAAAATTTCCTAAAACCTCTCAAACAGGCAGCAGCTGGCATGAGTGTGTCCCATGCCCGTCCATAAGAGGCCCAAGACCTGGCACTAGCAACAGTGTACCTTGCTTCAAACTTGGCCTCACCTAAGCACTTCTAAGCCCAATACAAATAGCAGCTATCTGAAGATCACTGTAGCTCCTTCTAGGTGTCCCCAGCAAGTGGCTGACTTTGTACTTCCCAGGAGGCCACAGAGTTAGTGCACCTGGTGGACAACTTCAGACCATACCAGATTATAACTCTATACATCCACAAGTGGCACACTCAAGGGGCAGACTCATTGAGCACCAAAGCCCCACTGAAGCAGGTCCTGCTCCATAGGGGTGTCTCCTACACAGCAGCTCTTCCACTGTAAATGCAGCTGGTCCTCACAACCAATTGGCCTGGACATCAACTCCTCCCAGTGAAACCAACAGCAATGAAGGTTCAACTGCAACAAGGCTATGCACATAACCTATACAGGGGCACACCTAGAATGCCCAGCTCAGGTGGCTGGGGAGATCGAGCCACTGGGCCCTACAGGGCACCTACTACACAAAGTCATTCTACCAATTCCAGGAGACATAGCAGCTCTAGCTAATACATAGAAACAAACACAGGGAAGTAGCCAGTATGCAGAGAAAAATAAATATGACGAAAGAACAGAAGAAATCTTCAGAAAAAGAAAAAATGAAATGGAGGCAAGTAAACTACTAGATACAGAGTTCAAAACAATGGTGATAAGGTTGCTCAAGGATCTTAATGAGAGCTTCAAGGGACTCAATGAGAGCTTCAAGGGACTTTTTGAGACTTTCAAGGATCTGAGTGAGCATTTCAAAGACATGAAAAAGGACCAGTAAGAAATTAAGCACCGCTGAAGACCCCAAGGCCTCCACAGTGGGCTAATGCAGAGTGGTGCACCACCCTGGCTACAGGCTCCAGTATCCCCTTCAGTGATTTGCAGAGTCATGCACCACCCCACCGTGGGCTTGGGGACCCCATAGTGAGTACCAGAGATACATACCACTCCAGCAGCATGTTTCGGGACAGCACAATGAGTCACACACCAGTGGGACCTTACAAGCAACCCTTGCTATGGGAGCTGGGAACCTGTGCATATCCACAACAGCTTGCACAACAAGTTTTGGGCTGAACCACATAGTCAGACAATCTATGAGGAGACTCCATCCATGAATGGTACAATAACATTCAAGTCCCAACTACATTAGGAGAACCCCAAATAACTCAAGTAGTGGGCTTTCCTAGAACACCCAGATCAGATCTGAGAGACTGCACTACTGGGTCTCACAAAACACCTACTATGTAGGATGACCCCCCAAAAATCTGAGTGACATAGCAGTTTGATCTAAGACATAGAAACAAATACGAAGTAATAGCAAAAATGTGGAGGAAATGAAACAATGCCCAAATGAAAGAAAAGGAGGAAATCACCAGAAAAGGAACTAAATGAAATGGAGGCAAGTAATTTGTCAGAGAAGGAATTCAGAGTAATGGTTATAAGGATGCTCAAACATCTGACTGAGAATTACATGCAACACAATGAGAATTACAAGGAGCCAAAGGAGAAATAGATGATGAATAAGAATCAAGATGAAATGAAGAATGATATAGTTGCAATAAAGAACACAATGGAAGGTTTCAACAGTAGACTACAAGAAGTTGGGGACCAATTCAGCAAATTAGAAGACAAGATAGAAAAAACACCCAAGCAGAGAAGCAGTAGGAAAAATAAATTAAAAAGCAGGAGAAGAATCTAAAAGAGCTTTGCAACAAGATGAAACAATGCAACATCCTCATAATAGGAGTGTCAGAGGGGGAAGAAGATGATCAAGGAGTAGAAAACCTGTTTGAAGAAATAATGACAGAAAACTCCCATGACTTGGGCAAGAAAACAGTCACACAAGTCTAAGAAGCACAGAGAGTACTAATCAAGATGAACGCAAAAAGACCAACACCAAGACACATAATAATTAAATTGGCAAACGTAAAAGACAAAGAATCTTAAAGGCTGCAAGTGAGAGACAGGAAATTACCTACAAGGGATCTTCCATTAGATTATCAGCTGACTTCTCATTGGAAATACATCATGCCAGAAGGGAATGGCATGGAGTATACAAATTAGTGAAAAGCAAGGGACTAATCCCCAAAATATATCCATCAAAGCTATCATTCAAAATTGAAGGTGAAATCAGGAGCTTCGCAAACAAAAAATGTTAAAGGGACTGTTGTATAACAAAGAAATACAAAGGATAGAAGGAACACAGGCATAAAGAACAAAATGGCAAGAAACAAGTAAATCTCAATAATAACCTTAAGTGTAAATGGATTAAATAATCCAATCAAGCCATGACCGATTTGGCTCAGTGGATAGAGCATTGGCCTGTGGACTGAGGGGTCCTAGGTTCGATTCCGGTCAAGGTCATGTAGTGTGGTTGCAGGCACATCCCCAGTGGGGGGTGTGCAGGAGGCAGCTGATCGATGTTTCTCTCTCATCGATGTTTCTGATTCTCTGTTCCTCTCCCTTCTTCTCTGTAAAAAATTAATAAAATATATTTTAAAAAATACATAGGGTAGATGAATGGATAATAAAACATGATCCATATATATGCTTTCTATAAGAGACCCACCTCTGAACAAAGGACTCACACAGACTGAGAGTGAAGGGGTGAAGAAAATTCTTCAGGCAAATGGAAATGGAAAAAAAACCTGGAGCAGCAATACTTTTATCTGAATTAATAGGCCTCAAAGTGAAGGCCATAATAAGATATAGGGAAGGCCTCTTCATAATACTAAAGGAACTGATAAAACAAGAGGATATAACTCTGATAAACATACAAGCACCCAATACTGGATCATTCAAACACACACACACACACACACACACACACACACACACACGCAAACTTCTGGAAGATATCAAGGAAGAGGTCTACTGCAATACACTCATAGTAGGGGACTTTAATACTACATTAACATCACTGGATAAATCTTCTGGATAAAATATCAAAAGGAAACAGCAATCATAAATGGCACAGTCAATCATATGGTACTAATTGACATCTTCAGAACATTTCACCCCAAAGTTATGGAATATACATTCTTCTTAAGTGCACATGGGACATTTTCAAACATAGATTACATGTTTGGACACAGGCTAAGTCTCTACAAATTCAAGAAGATTGAAATCATATCGAGCATCTTCTCTGATCACAATGGCATAAAATTAGAAATAAACTACAATAAAAATACTCAAAAGCAATCAAACACATGGAGGCTAAATAGCATGCTAATAAAGAATGAGTTACCAAAGAGATAAAAGAAGAAATTAAAAATATTCTGGAAACAAATGACAATGAAAACACAACAATCCAAAGTCAGTGAAAGTTCATAGCACTACAAACTTGCCTCAAAAAACAAAAACAAACTTGTAATAATTTATCTAACACTACCACTTAAATAATTAGAAAAGGAGTAACAAAAAAACCTCAGAGGAAGTAGAAGGAAAGAAATAATAAGGATCAGAGGGGGAAAAAAGATGGCGACCGGCAAGAAGGTAGGGAGGGACAGTGTGTGAGAGAGTGAAGGAGTGATAGAGGAGTGTGTGTGTGTGTGTGTGTGTGTGTGTGTGTGTGTGTGTGTGTGTGAGCTAGGAGCAGTTAGATCCTGCAGGTCTTCCAAGGGGCTGCCAAACCGGGCATTCTTAGATGGTGAAACCCCGCTGCCACCGTGGACACTCCAGGGGTGGTCAGCACAGGCACAGAGACCACACCATCTTGAAAAACGGAACTAGGATCCTAGCCTCACCACCACCCAATCTGGTCTCAGACACAAACTGAGACCCTCTAGCCCAGTGATGGCGCACCTTTTGAGCTCGGCGTGTCAGCATTTTGAAAAACCCTAATTTAACTCTGGTGCCATGTCACATATAGAAAGTTTTTGATATTTGCAACCATAGTAAAACAAAGACTTATATTTTTGATATTTATTTTATATATTTAAATGCCATTTAACAAAGAAAAATCAACCAAAAAATGAGTTCACATGTCACCTCTGACACGCATGTCATAGGTTCGCTATCACTGCTCTAGCCACTAGGGACAAAGACCTGTGACCACAGCTGAAGATCCACAGACACCAAGAATCCAGATATCCCAGCTGCAGATTTTTGTGAGTCACAGAACCATCCTCCTCCCCACAGGCTTGCTGCAGCACCATATGAACTGCTGAACATGCCCTCCACAAGCAGGTCTCCTGCCCACACAGGGAGGCTCTGGCTCCGGTGCCTGAATTTGAGCCTGAGACATGGACACTGGGAATCTGTTTCCCACTGAGCGCAATCATGCAACCAGACCCCATGCCCACACAGGGTGACTCCAGCTCCACTGCCTGAAATTGAGCCTGGGCACACGGACACTGGAAATCTGTTTCCCACAGAGCACAATCTTGTGACCAGACCTCACACCCACACAAGATGGCTCCAGCTTGACTGCCTGAATTTGAGCCTGGAATCTGTTTCCAGCAGAGCGCACTCTCGTGACCAGACCCCAGACCTACCTAGAGCAGCAGTGACACCTGACTTTGTTTCTTGGCAAGCGCAGATGGAAGTCTGTTTTCCACAGTGCAGGAGTGGACCTCCTGCTGACACAGAACAGCTGTGCAACCCGGTCCCCCAAACAGACTGGGGACCCTGATTCTCTGCATGAGAAGTAGCACTGAGCACCAGTGACTTGACTCTGTTTCTCATCATGTGAGCCTGGGATCCCTGATTCCCAGTGCATGCACACTAAGAGCCAGTGACTCCCATTTCCAGTGCATGCGCACACAGGGACTCTGATTCTCAGCGTGAGGTGCACCAATCAACAGAGACTCCAATACTCGATTCTTGACATGGACACAGTGGGACTCTGACTCCTGACACACTCTAGGAAACTCTGATTTTTGCCACATGCCAGTGGGGTCTCTTTGTCATCACGGCACAGGCTGAGTTCCTAATATTAGGTACACATGTGAGACTGCACTGAGCACCAGTGACTCTGATCCTGGGTGAGCTCTCACCAACCCACAGCAGCCACATGTCTTGGTGTTGAAGCTCTTCAGTGACACTCTGGTGGTGTGAAGCTCCCAAAGCACACAGCCCAGGCCTCTGCAACTCCACATTTGAACCTTCTGGTGATAGAATGGGGAGACACCAAAATATACCCAGAGGGGAAAAAAAAGAGGAATCACCAAGAAAGGAAATAACTGAAATGGAGGCATACAAAATGACAGGAAAAGAATTCATAGTAATGGTCATACAATTCATACACTGGATGGATGAGAAAATCAACAACCTATACAAAAATTGAAAGAAACTAAAGTGATATAACTACAATCAAAAATACCATGGAATGTTCCTGGGGATAAGGAAGGCCAGGGGAAGGTCAATGGGGAAAAGAAAGGTTACACATGTACCACTGTTTGTAATACTTTATTTATTTTATTTTTTGACTGAATTAATTTTTTTAATTTTCTTTTATTGCTTAAAGTATTACAAAGTGTATTATATATGTCTCCTTTTTTCCCCTTGACATTTCCCTGGCCTCCCCTACCCCCAGTGTCTTGTGTCCATTAGTTATACTTATGTGCATGCATACAAGTCTTTTGGTTGATTTCTTATAACCCCCACCCTCCCTCGGCTTCCCGCTGTAGTTTGACATTCTGTACGGTACTGCTCTGCCTCTGTATCTATTTTTTTCATCAGTTTATAATGGTCTTTATTATCCATAAATGAGTGAGATCATGTGGTATTTTTCTTTCATTGACTGGCTTATTTCACTTAGCATAATGCTCTCCAGTTCCATCCATGCCATTTCAAATGGTAAGAATTCCTTCTTTTTACAGCAGCATAGTATTCCATTGTGTAGATGTACCACAGTTTTCTAATCCATTCATCTGCTGCTGGGTACTTAGGCTGTTTCCAAATATTAGCTATGGTAAACTGCGCAGCTATGAACATAGCGATGCATATATCCTTTCTGATTGATGTTTCTCGTGTCTTGGGATGTATTCCTAGATGTGGGATCACTGGGTCAAATGGAAGTTCCATTTTTAACTTTTTTTTTTATCTTTTTTTTTTATTGCTTAAAGTATTACAAAGGGTATTACATATGTATCCATTTTATCCCCCCGCCCTAGACAGTCCCCTAGCCTCCCCTATCACCCAGTGTCTTATGTCCATTGGTTATGCTTATATGCATGCATACAAGTCCTTTAGTTGATCTCTTACCCCCCTACCTCCTGCCCCCCAACCCTCCCCGGCCTTCCCGCTGCAGTTTGACAATCTGTTTGAGGCAGCTCTGCCTCTGTATCTATTATTGTTCAAAAGTTTAGAATGGTCTCTATTGTCCATGAATGAGTGAGATCATGTGGTATTTTTCCTTTATTGACTGGCTTATTTCACTTAGCATAATGCTCTCCAGTTCCATCCATGCCATTGCAAATGGTAAGAGTTCCTTCCTTTTTACAGCAGCATAGTATTCCATTGTGTAGATGTACCACAGTTTTCTAATCCATTCATCTGCTGCTGGGTACTTAGGCTGTTTCCAAATATTAGCTATGGTAAACTGCGCAGCTATGAACATAGCGATGCATATATCCTTTCTGATTGATGTTTCTCGTGTCTTGGGATGTATTCCTAGATGTGGGATCACTGGGTCAAATGGAAGTTCCATTTTTAACTTTTTGAGGAAACTCCATACTGTCTTCCATAGTGGCTGCACCAGTCTGCATTCCCACCAGCAGTGCACCTGTGTTCCCTTTTCTCCTGATCCTCTCCAGCACTTCTCATTTGTTGATTTGTTGATGATAGCCATTCTGTCAGGTGTGGGATGGTACCTCATTGTTGTTTTGATTTGTACCTCTTGGATGATTAGTGACTTTGAGCATGTTTTCATATGTCTCTTGGCTTTCTGAATGTCCTCTTTTGAAAGGTGTCTATTTAGGTCCTTTGCCCATTTTTTGATTGGATTGTTTAATCTTGCTTTTGTTAAGTTGTATGAGTTCCCTATACATATTGGAGATTAAACCCTTATCGACGATAATATTGGCAAATATGTTATCCCATGCAGTGGGCTTTCTTGATGTTTTGTTGATGGTTTCTTATGCTGTACAGAAGATTTTTATTTTGATGTAGTCCCATTTGTTTATTTTCTGTGTAGTTTCCAATGCCCTAGGAGCTGTATCGGTGAAGAAATTGCTTCGGCATATGTCTGAGATTCTGTTGCCTTTGGATTTCTCTAGTATTTTTATGGTTTCCTGTCTTACATTTAAGTCCTTTATCCATTTTGAGTTTTTGTGTATGGTGTAAGTTGGTGGTCTAGTTTCATTTTTTTGCATGTATCTGTCCAATTTTCCCAACACATTTATTGAAGAGACTGTCTTTACTCCATTATATGTTCTTGCCTCCTTTGTCAAATATTAATTGAGCATATTGCTTCAGGTCAATTTATGGGCTCTCTATTCTATTCCATTGATCTATATGTGTGTTCTTGTGCCAGTACCAGACAGTTTTGAGAACAGTGGCTTTGTAATACAGCGTGCTATCTGATATTAAGAACCTACCTACTTTGTTTTTCTTTCTCAGGATCACTGCAGCTATTCGGGGTCTTGTTTTATTCCAGATGAATTTTTGGAGAGTTCATTCTAGGTCTGTGAAATATGCCGTTGGTATTTTAATGGAGAGAGTGTTGAATTTATAGATTGCTTTGAGTAGTATGAACATTTTAATGATGTTAATTCTACCAATCCAAGAGCATGGCATGTTCTTCCATCTGTTTATGTCTTTCTCTATCTCTTTTTTCAACTTCCTATAGTTTTCTGAGTAGAGGTGTTTTACCACTTTAGTTAAGTTTATTCCTATGTATCTTAATTTTTTTGGTGCGATGGTAAATGGGGTTGCTCTTTCAGTCTCTTTTTCTGTAATTTCATTATTGGTGGATAGAAATGCCATAGATTTCTTGGAATTAATTTTGTATCCTGTTATATTGCCGAATTCATTTCTTAAGTATATTAGTTTTCTTGATGGAGTCTTTAGGGTTTTTTATGTACAATATCATGTCATCTGCGAATAAGGACAGTTTTACTTCTTCTTTTCCAATTTGGATGCCTTTTATTTCTTCTTCTTGTCTCATCATAATGGCTAATACTTCCAGTACTATGTCCAACAGGAGTGGTGAGAGTGGGCATCCCTGTCCTGTTCCTGTTCTTAGGTGAAATGGTTTTAGTTTTTTTTTTAATTATTGCTTAAAATATTACAAAGAGTAGTACATTGTCTCCTTTTTTTGCTCCTTGACCTTCCCCAGCCTCTCCTACCCCCAGTGTCTTGCGTCATTGGTTATGCTTATATGTATGCATACAAGTCTTTTGGTTGATCTCTTACCTGCCCCACCCTCCCCAAAATTCCTACTGTAGTTTGACAGTCTGTTTGATGCTGCTCTGCTTCTGTATCCATTTTTGTTCATCAGTATAATGGACTTTATTATCCATAAATGAGTGAGATCATGTGGTATTTTTCTTTCATTGACTGGCTTATTTCACTTAGCATAATGCTCTCCAGTTCCATCCATGCCGTTGCAAATGGCAAGAATTCTTTCTTTTTACAGCAGCATACTATTCCATTGTGTAGATCAGTGGTTCCCAAACTTATTTGGCCTACCACCCCCTTTCCAGAAAAAAAATATTACTCAGTGCACCCTGGAAATTATTTTTTTTTATTTTAATAGCAATTAAACAGAAAGATATATGTAGTAATGTTTCTACCTTTTTCGTAAAATATAGTAAAGAAAGGTGTAAATTAGAAACATTGAAGTTTGAAATTATGAAACTCTTTCTTGAACTCAGAATAGAAAGGTAATACAAAAAAAGTTAAAAACAAATGCACCTGTGGACATCAACGCCCCCCTGGATTGCTGCAGCGCCCACCAGGGTGCTGTAGTGCCCACTTTGGGAATCACTGGTGTAGATGTACCACAGTTTTCTAATCCATTCATCTGCTGCTGGGCACTTAGGCTGTTTCTAAATATTAGCTATGGTAAATTGTGCTGCTATGAACATAGCGATGCATATATCCTTTCTGATTGATGTTTCTCGTGTCTTGGGATGTATTCCTAGATGTGGGATCACTGGGTCAAATGGAAGTTCCATTTTTAACTTTTTGAGGAAACTCCATACTGTCTTCCATAGTGGCTGCACCAGTCTGCATTCCCACCAGCAGTGCACCTGTGTTCCCTTTTCTCTGGATCCTCTCCAGCACTTCTCATTTGTTAATTTGTTAATGACAGCCATTCTGTCAGGTGTGAGATGATACTTCATTGTTGTTTTGATTTGTACCTCTTGGATGATTAGTGACTTTGAGCATGTTTTCATATGTCTCTTGGCTTTCTGAATGTCCTCTTTTGAAAAGTATCTATTTAGGTCCTTTGCCCACTTTTGATTGGCTTATCTTTCTTTTGTTTAGTTGTATGAGTTCACTATAAATGTTGGAGATTAAACCTCTATCGGTGATAACATTGGCAAATATGTTATCCCATGCAGTGGGCTTTCTTGTTGTTTTGTTGATGGTTTCTTTTGCTGTGCAGAAGCTTTTTATATTGATGTAGTCCCATTTGTTTATTTTCTCTTTCGTTTCCAATGCCCTAGGAGCTGTATTGGTGAAGAAATTGCTTCGGCATATGTCTGAAAATTTGTTGCCTTTGGATTTTTCTAGTATTTTTATGGTTTCCCATCTTCATTGAAGTCCATTATTCATTTTGAGGTTATTTTTGTGTATGGTGTATGTTGGTGGTCCAGTTTCATTTTTTTGCATGTATCTGTCCAATTTTCCCAACATCATTTATTGAAGAGACTGTCTTGACTCCATTGTATGTTCTTGCCTCCTTTATCAAATATTGAGCATATTTGTTCGGGTTAATTTATGGACTCTCTATTCTATTTCATTGATCTATATGTCTGTTCTTGTGCCAGTACCAGGTAGTTTAGAGAACAGTGGTTTTGTAATGCAGCTTGATATCAGGTATTGAGATCCCACCTACTTTGTTCTTCTTTCTCAGAATCACTGCAGCTATTCGGGGTCTTTTTTTTATTCCAGATGAATTTTTGGGGAGTTCGTTCTAGGTCTGTGAAATAGGTCGTTGTTATTTTAGTGGAGAGTGTGTTGAATTTATTGATTGCTTTGAGTAGTGTGGACATTTTAATGATGTTGATCCTACCAATCCATGAACACGGTATGTTCTTCCATCTGTTTATGTCTTCCTCTATCTCTTTTTTCAACGTCCTGTAGTTTTCTGAGTAGAGGTCTTTTACCTCTTTAGTTAAGTTTATTCCTAGGTATCTTAATTTTTTTGGTGTGATGGTAAATGGGGTTGCTTTTTTAGTCTCTCTTTATGTAAGTTCATTATTGGTGTATAGAAATGCCATAGATTTCTTGACATTAATTTTGTATCCTGCTGCATTGCCAAATTCATTTAAGTATAATAGTTTTTTGATGGAGTCTTAGGGTTTTTTATGCACAATATCATGACATCTGCGAATAAGGACAATTTTACTTGTTCATTTCCAATTTGGATGCCTTTTATTTCTTCTTCTTGTCTAATCACAATGGCTAATACTTCCAGTACTATGTCAAACAGGAGTGGTGAGAGTGGGCATCCCTGTCTTGTTCCTGCTCTTAGGGGAAATGGTGTTAGTTTTTGCCCATTGAGTATGATGTTGGCTGTGGATTTGTCATATATAGCTTTTCTCATGTTGAGGTATGATCCGTGTATTCCTGGTTTTTTGAGAGTTTTTATCAAAAATGGGTGTTGGATTTTGTCCAATGCTTTATCTGCATGAATTGATATGACTATGTGGTTTTTATCTCTCAATTTGTTTATGTGATATATTACATTTATTGATTTGCGGATATTGTACCATCCTTGCATCCCTGGGATAAATCCTTCTTGGTCATGATTTATGATCTTTCTGATGTACTACTGGATTAGATTTGCTAGTATTCTGTTGAGGATTTTAGCATCTATGTTCATGAGGGATATTGGCCTGTAATTCTTTTTCATTGTGTTGTCTTTACCTGGTTTTGGTATTAGGGTGATGCTGGCTTCATAGAATGAGCTTGGAAGTGTTCCTTCCTCTTGAATTTTTTGGAATTGTCTGAGGAGGATAGGTTTTAGTTCTTCCTTTAATGTTTGGTAAAACTCCCCTTTGAAGCCGTCTGGCCCCGGGGTTTTGTTTGTTGGAAGCTTTTTGATGACTGCTTCAAGTTCTTCCATAGTTATTGGCCTATTAAGATATTTAGATTCTTCCTGATTGACTTTTGGAATGTTGTATTTTTCTAGGAATATGTCCATTTCCTCTGGGTTGTCTAGTTTGTTGGAGTAGAGTTGTTCATAGTATTTTTTTAACTATCCTTTGTCTTTCTGTGTTGTCTGTTGTTATTTCTCCTCTTACATTTCTGATTTTATTTATTTTGGTCCTCTCTCTTTGCTTCTTGGTGAGCCTGGCTAGAGGTCTGTCAATATTGTTTATCCTTTCAAAGAACCAGCTCTTGGTTTTGTTTATGTTTTGTATTGTTTTTTGGTCTCTATATCATTTATCTCCACTCTGATCTTTATTATTTCCTTCCTTCTGCTTATACTGGGCTTTTCTTGTTGCTCTCTTTCTGACTCTTTGAGTTGTAGTGTTAGGTGATTTATCATCATTGTTTCTTGTTTTTTTCAGTAAGGTTGTAGCGCTATGAACTTCCCTCTCAAGATTGGTTTCACTGTGTCCCATAGGTTTTGGATTGCTGTGTTTTCATTGTCGTTTGTTGCCATGATTTTTTTTTATTTCTTCTTTTATCTCTGTGTTAACCCAGTCATTGTTTAATAGCATGCTATTACTCTCCACGTGTTTGATTTTTTGGGGATTGATTTTATTGTAGTTGATTTCCAGTTTGATGCCATTGTGATCTGAGAAGATGCTTGACATGATATCTATCTTTTTTAATTTGAAGAGACTTTGCCTGTGACCCAATATATGGTCTATCTTTGAAAATGACCCATGTGCACTTGAGAAGAATGCATATTCTCTGGCTTTGGTGTGAAATGTTCTGAAGATGTCAATTAAGTCCATCTGATCTAGTGAGTTATTTTGAATTGATGTTTCTTTGCTGATTTTTTGTTTAGAGGATTTGTCCAATGGTGATAGTGGGGTATTAAAGTTCCCTACTATGATTGTATTGCTGTCAATCTCTCCCTTGAACCCCTCCAGAAGTTTTCTTATGTATTTGGTTGCTCCTATATTGGGTGTGTATATGTTTACCAGAGTTATTTCTTCTTGTTGGATTGTTCCCTTTAATAT
This sequence comes from Myotis daubentonii, assembly GCF_963259705.1. Lineage (NCBI taxonomy): Eukaryota > Metazoa > Chordata > Mammalia > Chiroptera > Vespertilionidae > Myotis > Myotis daubentonii. The sequence goes on along the minus strand of NC_081861.1, from coordinate 97,324,056 downwards.
TAGGAAGTGGCCTTCCTTATCTCTCTTTTTTATTATTATGAAATCTTTATTCTTCAGATCATTACATTTGTTCCTCTCCCCCCCCATAACTCCCCTCCACCCAGTTCCCACCCCACCCTCCGCCCTCACTCCCCACCCACTGTCCTCATTCATAGGTGCGTGATTTTTGTTCAGTCTCTTCCTGCATCCCCCACACCCCTTTCCCCCCAAGAATAGTCAGTCCATTCCCTTTCTATGCCCCTGATTCTATTATAATCACCAGTTCATTCTGTTCATCATATTATTTATTCACTTGATTTTTAGATTCACTTGTTGATAGATGTATATTTGTTGTTCATAATTTGTATCTTTACATTTTTCTTCTTCTTCCTTTTCTTAAAGGATACCTTTCAGCATTTCATATAATACTGGTTTGGTGGTGATTAACTCCTTTTTTTGTGATTAATCACTATGCTTTATTTTTTTTTAATTATTTGTTCAATATTTTTTTATTGCTTAAAGTATTACAAAGGGTATTACATAGGTGTCTTTTTTTCCCCCCGCCCTTGACTATCCCCTGGCCTCCCCCACCCCCAGCGTCCCATGTCCATTGGTTATGCATATATGAATGCATACAAGTCCTTCGGTTGATCTCTTATACCCATGCCTCCTGCACCCCAACTTTCCCCGTCATTCCCGCTGCATTTAGACAATCTGTTTGAGGCAGCTCTGCCTCTGTATCTACTACTGTTCAAAAGATTATAATGGTCTCTATTATCCATGAATGAGTGAGATCATATGGTATTTATACTTCATTGACTGGCTTATTTCACTTAGCATAATGCTCTAAAGTTCCATCCATGCTGTTGCAAATGGTAGGAGTTCCTTCTTTTTTACAGCAGCATAGTATTCCATCGTGTAGATGTACCACAGTTTTCTAATCCATTCATCTACAGATGGGCACTTAGGCTGTTTCAGATCTTAGCTATGGTGAATTGTGCTGCTATGAACATATGGGTGCATATATCCTTTCTGATTGGGGTTTCTGGTTTCCTGGGATATATTCCTAGAAGTGGGATCACAGGGTCAAATGGGAGTTTCATTTGTAGTTTTTTGAGGAAACTCCATACTGTGTTCCATAGTGGCTGCACCAGTCTGCATTCCTACCAGCAGTGCACAAGTGTTCCTTTTTCTCCATATCCTCTCCAGCACTTGTCGTTTGTTGATTTGCTGATGATAGCCAGTCTGACAGGTGTGAGATGGTACCTCATTGTTGTTTTGATTTGCATCTCTCAGATGATTAGTGACTTTGAGCATGTTTTCATATGTCTCTTGGCTTTCTAAATGTCCTCTTTTGAAAGGTGTCTATTTAGGTCCTTTACCCATTTTTTGATTGGATTGTTTATCTTCCTTTTGTTAAGTTGTATGAGTTCCCTATGAATTTTGGAGATTAGGCCCTTATCAGATATGACATTGGAAAATATGTTTTCCCACACAGTGGGTTTTCTTGTTGTTTTGTTGATGGTTTCTTTTGCTGTGCAGAAGCTTTTTATTTTGAAGTAGTCCAATTTGTTCATTTTCTCATTAGTTTCAAGTTCCCTAGGATCTGTATCAGTGAAGAAATTGCTTCAGCATATGTCTGAGATTTTGTTGCCTTTGGATTCTTCTAGAATTTTTATGGTTTCCTGTCGTACATTTAAGTCCTTTGTCCATTTTGAGTTTATTTTTGTGTATGGTGTAAGTTGGTCGTCTAGTTTCATTGCATGTATCTGTATGATCTTTCTGATGTACTGCTGGATCCAATTTGCTAAGATTTTGTTCAGGATTTTGGCATCTATGTTCATGAGGGATATTGGCCTGTAATTCTCTTTCATTGTGTTGTCTTTACCTGGTTTTGGTATTAGGGTGATGCTGGCTTCATAGAATGAGCTTGGAAGTGTTCCTTCCTCTTGGATTTTTTGTAGTAGTCTGAGGAGGATAGGTTTTAGTTCTTCCTTGAATGTTTGGTAAAAGTCCCCTGTGAAGCCGTCTGGTCCAGGGCTTTTGTTTGCTGGAAGCTTTTTGATGACTGCTTCAATTTCTTCCATAGTTATTGGCCTATTGAGACTTTTAGTTTCTTCCTGATTGAGTTTTGGAATGTTGTATTTTTCTAGGAATTTTTCCATTTCCTCCAGGTTGTCTAGTTTGTTGGAGTAGAGTTGTCCATAGTATTTATTAACAATCATTTGTATTTTTGTGGGATATGTTGTTATTTCGCCTCTATCATTTCTGATTTTGTTGATTTGGGTCCTTTCTCTTTGCTTCTTGGTGAGCCTGGCTAGAGGTCTGTCAATATTGTTTATCCTTTCAAAGAACCAGCTCTTTGTTTCATTGATTTTTTGTATTGTTTTTTTGGTCTCTATGTCATTTATTTCTGCTCTAATCTCTATTATCTCCTTCCTTCTGCTCACTCTGGGCTTTTCTTGTTGCTCTCTTTCTAATTCATTGAGCTGTAGATTTAGATGATTTACTACCATTTTTTCTTGTTTTTTTGAGGTTTGCCTGTAGGGCTATAAACTTCCCTCTCAGGACTGCTTTCATTGCGTCCCAAAGGTTTTGTTTTCATTGTCATTAGTTTCCAGGATGTTTTTAATTTCTTCTTTAATCTCATTGGTAACCCAATCAATATTTAATAACATGCTATTCAGCTTCCAAGTGTTTGAGTATTTTGAGTTGTTTTTATTGTAGTTTATTTCTAATATTATGGCTTTGTGGTCTGAGAAGATGCTTGGTATGATTTCAATCTTCTTGAAATTGGGGGGGCTTTGTTTGTGACCTAATATGTGGTCTATTTTTGACGATGTCCCATGAGCCCTGATAAGAACGTATATTTTGTGGCTCTGGGGTGAAGTGTTCTGAAGATGTCTATTAAGTCCATCTGATCTAGTGAGTCATTTAGGATTGCTGTTTCTTTGCTGAGTTTTTGTCTAGCGGATTTATCCAGTGATGTCAGTGGTGTATTAAAGTCCCCTACATGATTGTATTGTTGTCGATCTCTCCCCTGATATCTTCCAGGAGTTTTCTTAAGTATGTCGGTGCTCCTGCATTGGGTGCATATATGTTTATCAGGTTTATATCCTCTTGTTGTATTGATCGCTTCAGCATTATGAAGTGGCCTTCCTTATCTCTTGTTATGGCCTTCACTTTGAGGTCTATTTTGTCTGATATAAGTATTGCTACCCCAGCTTTTTTTTTCATTTCCATTTGCCTGAAAGATATTTTTCCATCACTTCACTTTCAGTCTGTGTGAGTCCCTTCTAATGAGGTGGGTCTCTTGTAGACAGCAAATATATGGGTCATGTTTTTTTATCCATTCAGCCACTCGGTGTCTTTTGATTGGACCATTTAGTCCATTTACGTTTAACGTTATTATTGAAAGGTACTTGTTTGTAGCCATTTGCATTTTTTTGTGGCTGTTTTCTTTCTGGGATTTTTAGTTCTTTTTACACCAGTCCCTTTAGCATTTCTTCCATAGCTGGCTTGGTGGTGACAAACTCCCTTATCCTTTTTTTGTCTGTGAAGCTTCTTATTTCCCCTTCAATTTTGAATGATAGCCTTGCTGGATAGAGTATTCTTGGATTCAGTCCTTTGCTTTGCTTCACTTTGTAAATTTCTGTCCATTCTTTTCTGGCCTGATGTGTTTATGTTGAGAAATCATTTGATAATCTGATGGGGTATCCTTTGTAGGTAACTGTCTGTTTCTCTCTTGCAGCCTTTAAGATTCTGTCTTTGTCTTGTACATTTGCCATCGTTATTATGACGTGTCTTGGTGTGGGTCTTTTGGGGTTCATCTTGCCTGGGACTCTCTGTACTTGTGTAACTTTTTTCTTCCCCATATCTGAGAAGTTTTCTGACATTATTCCTTCAAATTGATTTTCTAATCCTTGCTGCTCTTCTTGACCTTCTTGCAGCCCTATTATGCATATGTTACTTCGTTTCATGTTGCCCCGAAGCTCCCTTAGGCTCTCCTGCTTTTTAATTATTTTCTCCAGTTGCTGTTCAGATTGAGCTTGTTTCTCTGCCTTATCTTCTAATTCACTAATTCGGGCCTCTGCTTCTTCTAGTCTGCTGTTGAAACTTTCCATGGTGTTTTTGATTGTAGCTGTATCACTTTTCATTTCTTCCTGATGCTTGCATAGGTTGTTGATTTTCTCATCCATCCGGTGAATGAATTGTACAACCATTATTCTGAATTCTTTTTCTGTCATGTTGCATGCTTCAGCTTCATTAATGTCCTTTCTAGGTGACTCCTCATTGTCTTTCCTCTGGGTGTTGTTTCGTCTCTTCATTCTGATTATCTCCCGATGGTTCAAACGTTGAGTTGCGTGGGCCTGAGCCATGTGCAGTGGCAGCCTCCCACCACCCTAGTGTCACTGAAGAGCTCTGACACTAAGATGTGTGGTTGTGGTGGGTTGGTGGGAACCAGGCTCGCTCAGAGTCAGTGTTGTCAGCGCTCAATGTGTCCTCGTATGCGCCCTCAGAATCAGGGATCCTGCCTGCACCGTGCTGAAACAGAGACCCCCCTAAAGCTGTTGAAAACCAGAGCCCCCTAGCATGCGCCAGGAGTCAGAGTTCCCCAGAATACAGTATCAGAGTCTCTGTTGCTTCGCGCGACCTTGCCTTGAGAATCAGGCTCCCTGTGTGCCCTTGCACCAGGAATTGGATTCACTGGCTCTTTGTATGAATGCACAGGGAATCAGGATCTCAGGCGCAGGTGATAAGAAACACAGTCAAGTCACTGGTGCTTGGTGCTGCCTCCTGCCCAGAGAATCGGGGTCCCTGAGCCTGTGATACGCGGGACAAATTCCCGGTGTTTGCTGGATTGCTCCCAGCCCATGGCTCAGATGCTGGCAGTTCGCCTAGGCTCAGTTCCTGTGGTTCGTGCATTTGTTCCCAGCCCAGGGCTCAGAAGCCAGCCCTAAGCGGGAAGAGTTCCAAGGTGCTCTCGCACTTCCAGGCTAAAGTTCCGGGAGTGCTGAGGCCCTGGCATGGGGTGGTTCTATCAGTTAGTTACTCTGCTGCTGCCCGCAAGCCTGTGGGAAGGGGGGATGGGCTCTGTTACTCAGGGATCTGCCGCGGGGTTTCTGAACTTTTGGTGTCTGCAGGTCTGTAGCTGTGGTCACAGGTCTCTGTCTCCAGTGGCTGCAGGGTCCTGGTATGCGTCTGAGATCAGACTGGGTGGTGCTGAGGCCAGGGTCGTAGTCTCAAGCAGCTCTGTTTCCCAAGATGGCATGGTCGCCGTGCCTGTGCTGGCCACCCCAGAGTGTCCACGCTGGGAGCGGGGCTCTGCAGCCTAAGACTGCCCGGTTTAGCAGCCCCTTAGAAGACCTGCAGAATCTAACTGTCCCTAGCTCATACACACACACCGCACGCGTCCACACACTCCTCTATCACTTCCTTGCACTCTCACACTCTCTCCCTCCCTGCCTTCCTGCTGGTCGCCATTTTCCTCCAAGGCCTCTATTGTGTTTTCTTTGGTTACAAAATCCGCATTATTAACTGGTACACCTGGTAACTGTGCCACACACACACACACACACACACACACACACACACACACACACACCACATCCACACACTCCCCTTTTGCTCCCTCACTCACTCATGTTCTCACCCTCTCTGCCTCCTTCTTCCTGCCTCTGTAGTTGGTTCTGGAGTGTTATTGACCTGTTCATGGATGGAGTCTCCTCTCCAGGTGTCTGATTATGTGGCTCGCTCTCTACCACATTGGCCAAACAGGGAAAATGCAACTTGACAAGACATGAAACAAAGCTAACAAAACACAAATGTACTCAGGGCATCTATAACCCCAATATAAGTGACTACTAGAGAAAAGAAAATTAGGGTAGAGAAAGGAGAGCACAAATGATATCAAAGAGAGAAAAAAGGTATGAGAGAAAAGAAAAAAAATAAAATGGAATATCCTGTATAATAAAGAGGTAATATGCAAACTGACCATCATGCCCTCACACAAGATGGCCACCCCCATGTGGTCAAAGATGGTCACCACAAAATGGCTGTTAGGGTAGGGCAGTTAGGGGTGACTAGGCCGGCAAGGGAGGGCAGTTAGGGGTGACTGGGCTAGCAGAGGAGGGCAGTTGGTGGAGGATCAGGCCTGCAGAAGAGGGCAGTTATGGGCAAGTGGAATTGCAGGGGAGTGAAGTTGGGGGCGACCAGGCCAGCAAGGGAGGGCAGTTAGGGGCAACCAGGCCAGCAGGGGAGGGAGGGCAGCAGGGGGCGACCAGGCCTACAGGTGAAGGCAGTTAAGGGCGACCAGGCCTGCTTGGGAGGGCAGTTAGGGGTGACCAGGCCGGCAGGGGAGGGCTGTTGGGAGAGACCAGTCTTGCAGGGGAGGGCAGTTTGAGGGAACCAGGCCTGCAGGGGAGGGCAGTTAGGGGTGACCATGAAGGCAGGGGAGGGCATTTAGGTGTGAACAGGCCTGCAGGGGAGGACATTAGGGGGTGACCAGGCCTGCAGGGCAGGATGGTTCGGGTTGACTAGGCCTGCAGGGGAGGGCAGGTAGGGGCGATCAGCCCCACAGGGGAGGGCAGTTACAGGCGACCAGGTTGGCTTGGTAGGGCAGTTATGGGTGACGGGGCTGGCAGGGGAGGGCAGTTTGGTGGGACCAGGCCCGCAGGGGAGGGCATTTGGGTGCGACCAGGCCAGCAGGGAAGAACAGTTGGGGGGGGTGTCCGACTGCTGCTTTGGGCCTGATCCCTGTGGTATTGGGCCTCAACCGGTCTGAGTGGTCCCAAAGTAGAGAGAGTGAAGGCTGGGCTGACAGATCCCCCCGCCCCCCATGCATGAAATATCTTTTTCCATCTTTTTGTTGTCAATCTGTTTATATGCTTAGGTTTGAATTGGATCTCTGATAGAAAGCACATATGTTTTATATTCCATTCAGCTACTCTATGTCTTTTGACTGAAGCATTTAATACATTCACATTTAATGTGATTATTGATAGATACATACATATTTATGTTTATGTTTTTTTTCTTTCTCATTCTTAAAGAAATCTCTTTAACATTTCTTGTAATATTGGATTTGTGGTGTTGAAAGTTCTTTAGCTTTTTCTTGTCAGAGAAGTTCTTTATGTCTTCTGCAATTTTAAAAGATAACCTTGCTGAGCAGTGGGTTTTTTTTCTTCCATATATATTTATTTTTCAATTACCATTTATATTCCATATTACTCTGTATTTATTTCAGATGTAGAAAATAGTGATTAGAAAATAACTTACTTTACAGAGTGGTCCTACAAATGTTTCAAGTACCCACCTGGCCCCATGTATAGTTATAACATACAAGTGGCCTGGTGCAAGAAATTCGTGAAGGGGGCGGGGGGTTGTCCCTCAGCCCAGCCTGCACCCTCTCCAATCTGGGACCCCTCAGGGTATGTCAGTCGGACATCCCTCTCACAATCTGGGACTGTTGTCTCCTAATTACTCACTTGCCTTCCTGCCTGATTGCCCCTAACCACTCTGCCTGCCAGCCTGCTCACCCCCAACTGCCCCACCACCAGCCTGATCACCCCCAACTGCCCCCTGCCAGTCTGCTTGCCTCCAACTGCCTTCCCTGACAATCTGCTCCCCCCAACTGCCCCCCGCTGGCCTGATCACCCCCAACTGACCCACACTGATGGCCTGCTTGCCCCCAACTGCCCCCCCCACGGCCTGATCACCCCCAATGGCCCCCCCACCGGCCTAATCACCCACAACTGCCATCCCATCCTGGCCTGATCACCCACAATTGCTCTCCCCTCTTGGCCCCTAACCACCTCTACCTCGGCCTGGCCATCATGGCTTTGTCCAGAAGAACACCTGGAAGATCTCTGGCTAGGTTTCCCAGTCTAATTAGCATATTACCCTTTTATTAGTATATATAGAGGCCTGGTACATGGGTCGGGGCCAGCTGGTTTGCCCTCAAGGTTGTCCCGGATCAGGGTGCGAGTTCCCTTGTGGGGTGCAGTGGCCTGGGCTAGGGGCCTGTGGCGGTTTGCAGACTGGCAACACCCTCATTGGGGTGGGGGTCTCCACTGGGAACTGTACTGGCCTGGGTGAGGGGCTGGGGAAGTTTGCAGGCTAGCCACGCCCCCAAGGGATGAGGGCCATTTTCAGGATGGCCACACCCCCTTCAGGGTGGGGGTCCCCATTTAGGTGCCTGGCCAGCCTGGGTGAGGGGCTGAGGGCCCTTTGCAGGCCCCTCCCTTGGCAGCTGGCCCAGGCGACCCAAGCCTCCTGTGCACTCAGGCCGGCTCCATGGCCACTGCCTCCAGGCCCCTCCATCGGCGGCTGGCCCAGGAGGACGGGAAGCTTGGTTTCCTCTGTTGGTAGGGGTAATCCAAGCCTCCTGACTGCTCCGGCTAGCTGCATGGCCACAGCCATCTTTTTCCCGCTAATTTACATATTCCCTCCTGATTGGCTGTGGGGTGTCATGGAGGTATGGTCAATTTACATATTTGTCTATTATTAGTGTAGATTATTGACTACGTTTGCTATGTCGTCATTTACATCTATGTGACTGTTTTTTAACTACTGATTTGTACTTCTTGATCCTTTTACTTTTTTACCTATTCCCCCAAGCCCCTTCTCCTCTGACAACTGTCAGCCTGTTCTCTGTACCTGTAAGTCTGTTTCTATTTTGTTTATTTTGTTCTTTATATTCCACATATAGGTGAAATCATATGGTATTTGTCTTTCGCTGTCTGAGTCATTTCATTGACATCATACACTGTAGGTCCACTCATGCTGTCATAAAAGAGCTTTTTTGTCCACTTATCTATTGATGGGCATTTGAGTCGCTTACATATCCTGGCTATTGTAAATAATGCTGCAATAAACATAGGGGTGCATATCTTCTTTTGAGTTAGTGGTTTGAGTTTCTTTGGCTATATACCCAGAGGTGAAATCCCTACTTCATAAGGCAATTTCATTTTTTTTCTTTAGAAACCTCAACACTGTTTTCTATAGTGGTTTCAATAATTCCATTCCAAGTATCAGTGTATTAAGTGTTCCCTTTTACCACATCCTCAACAACACTTGTTTATTGATTTACTAGAGGCCCAGTGTATGAATTCGTGCACAGGTGGGGTCCCTCCGCCTGGCTGGCAATCGGTGCAGATGGGGACCATCTCACCCAGTCCCGATCAGGGCCAGCTGGTGGGGGGGAGGGGGGAGAGGGACCACAGTAGGTTGGCAGGTGGCCAGGGGGAGGGACTGTGGGAGGTTGGCTGGCTGTGGGAGGTTGGCTGTGAGAGCACACTGACCACCAGGGGACAGCTCCTGCATTGAGCATCTGCCCCCAGTGGTCAGTGCACGTCATAGCTACCAGCCAGTCATCTGGTCATAATGGTCACTTAGGCTTTTATATATATAGATTGGTGCTAGCCATCTGACAGGTGTGATGTGGTATCTCATTGTAGTTTTGATTTGCATTTCTCTGATGATCAGTGATGTTCTTGATTGCCAGCCCTTGCTTTTCATGTCTTTGAAGATTTTGCTCCAAATCTTTCTCGCCTAAAACGTTTCTGTTAAGAAATTTTCTCACAGTCTTATGGGAGGTTCCTTGCAGGTAACTGAGTGGTTTCTCTTGCTGCTTTTAAAATTCTCTCTTTGTTTTAACCTTTGCTTTTTTAATTATGATGTGTCTTGGTGTGGGCCTCTTTGGATTTATCTTGTTTGAAAAACTCTACATTCCCTGGACTTATGTGTCTCTTTTCTTCACCAGGTTAGGAAAATTTTCAGTCATTACTTTTTCAAATAAGTTCCTAATCCCTTGCTCTCTCTCTCTTCTCATTCTTATACCCCAATGATGCAGATATTGTTATACTTGATATTGCCCCTGTAGTCCCTGAAACTATCTTTATTATTTTAAAAATATTTTTATTTTTTTCTGTTCTGATTATTTTCTGCTACTGTGTTTTCCAAATCTATGACTTGGTCCTCTTCTTTATCTAATCTGTGGTTGTTGTTTTTCTAGTGCATTCTTCATTTCAGATATTGCATTTTTATTTATTACTGATTCTTTTTACAAGTTCTGTTTTTATTATGCTTACTATCTCTTTATTTAAGTTCTCATCAAGCCCATCTATTTTCTCCTACGTTCTTCAACATTGTTATAACCATTGTTTTGAATTCTGTATCTAGTACATTACCTGCCTACACTTCATTCAATTCTTCCTTCATTTGTGGCATGTTTCTTTGTCTCTCTATTTTTAGTTGCCTATCTATGATTGTTTCTCTCTGTTAGATAGATATTCTATGTCTCTCAGTTTGGATGAGGTGGTCTTATATAGTAGGTGTTCTCTGGAGCATAGTGGTGTGCTCTCTCTGATTACCTGGTGTAGGTGTGGGTTAAGTGAGCCCTCTTATTATAGGTGAGATCTGATTGCTGTTGATCTGTTTATGGGTAGGGGTGTCCCTTAGGCTGGCTGATTGTAAGTATTAACCCTGAATACAGTGTATGAGCTGCTGTTCAGTGGCTGACCTCACAAACTAGATTTTGCCACTGTAGTGTCTTGAGTGTGCCTTAGATCATCCTTTGGGTGTGCTGCCTTTGGAGATAATTGGGTCAAGATCTGATGTGTTCTGAAGCCACCTACCATGTGTTGTTTCTGGGGCCTCTTAGAAAGGATTCCGGAACTCATCAGCACCACCACCCAGACAGGCCTTGGACACTGCCCACGACCCAGCAGCCACCACAGCCAAAATCCTGATACCCCACCCCCAGACCCGTGGACCCTGGGGTCTCCACCTGTAAAAGTGCACCGCTACTGCAGCAGTAAGTGCAACATCCCCCCTCCCCAGCGGCAGACCTCCGGACAACACATTCAGGCACACCACTCCATAGGCAGCTCTTGGAAGCCACTGTGAGCACCTGCTGGGTGTGATTTTGTACAGACAAGAGCTCGCTGCGCCGCAGTAGAGATTCTGAATTTCCTCTTCCTGAATAACTGCCCACAGACAACCTAGCTCCTCAACTTCAGCTCCAGGGTCCCTCAGAGTGCGTCAGAGCTCTGTGCTGGCAAACAGTGCTTCTACAGTCATGCATTTCCAAAGAGCAGGCACCCTGAGCCCATCTATCCACAAGGCGCTCTTGGGAGCTGCTGTGAGCCCCCGCTGGGTGCGATCTTGGACAAACAGGGATGCACTCCTCTGGCAGTGGAAATTCTGAATTCACTAATCCTGGACACCTGCCCACAGATGCCTTGATTACATGGTTTCAGTGCCATGCCCTTCAGAGTGCTTCAGTGCACCGCGCTGGCAAGTGCACTGCAGGTGCCCCTGAGAACCACCACTGGGGGCTCGCATCTATCCACCACAGGTGCAGCAACAAAAACTGAGTCTTTCCACCTCACAGCTGCAGAACACTCGACACTACAGTTGCATGCTTTTCCAGTACGGAGGCCTCCCAAGACCACCGCTCCACAGGCAGACCTTGGGCACCTCTGTGAGCCCCCGCTGGGCATGCACTTATACAAATAGGGACACACTGATAGGCTGTAGAAAGGCTGAATTCCCTCTTCTGGGTACCTGCCCACAGACACTGAAATCCCGTGGCTTCAGCGCCAGGGCCCTTCAGAATGCATCAGGACACCCTTCCAGCAAATGCGCCATCGGGGCCCCTGTGCACTACCACTGGTGGCACATGTATCAACCACAGGAGCAGCAGTAGGAAAAGCTGAGTCTGCCCACGCCACAACTACAGAACTCTGGACATCACAGTCATGCCATTCCATAGTGCAGGCCTCCTGAGCCAAATCACCCCAACAGACAGTTCCTGGCTGTCACTGTGAGTCCCCACTGGGTATGCACAACTACAACCAAGGGCACAAGACAGCAAAAATTGGGACACCACCCTCCATAGCTGCTGACTTCTAGACACCACAGTTGCACCTTTCCAGCTCACAGGCCTACATCAATAGAACCAAAGTAGCTCAAGTTGGGAGCTACACAAGATGACCAAGCCCAGGAGACCTGAGAGATCACACCAGTGGCATTATCCCCAAAAGAACCTGGGTAGCAAAGCAATCAGATCTATAATTAAAATGTTACAGCAAAATATGGGAGGACATAAAAGCAATCCCCAAAGGAGAGAAAAAGAGAAATCACCAGAAAGGAGGTTAAATGAAACTTAGGTGAGCAACATATCAGAGAAAGAATTCAGAGTAATGGTTATAAGGATGCACAAATGGCTGGATGACAAATACACACAACTCAATGACAAAGATACAACTCAATGAGAATTATAAGGAGCATAATGAGAATGTCACCAACATGAAAAGGAAACAAGAGGAGATTAAGAACCCCATAGCTGCAATAAAGAACAAAATGGAAGGCTTAAACAGTAGACTAGAAGAGGCTGAGGACTGCATCAGTGAATTAAAAGATAAGGTAGGAAAAAATGCAAAAACATAGCAGCAACTGGAAAGAAAATTTAAAAAGCAAAAGGAGAGCCAAAGAGAGCTTAGGGACAACACAAAACGAAACAACATTCACATAATAGGGACACCAGAAGGAGAGGAACAGAAACAAGGAATAGAAAACCTGTTTGAAGAAATAATGACAGATAACTTTCCTGATATTGACAAGAAAGTAACTACGCAAGTCCAAGAAGCACATAGAGTCCCAAACAAGATTAACCCCCAAACCAATAACAAGACACATCATAATTAAATTGGCAAACACCAACGACAAAGTAAGAATCTTAAAGGTTGCCAGAGAGAGACAGATACTTACCTAAACGGGATCTCCTATTAGAATATCAACTAATTTCTCAACAGAAACACACCAGGCTAGAAGGGAATGGAATGAAATATACAAAGTGATGCAAAGCAAAGGACTGAATCCAAGAATACTATACTCAGCAAGGCTATCATTGAAGGTGGAATCAGGAGCTACACAGACAAAAAGGGGTTAAAAGAGAGTTTATTACTACCAAGCCAGCAATGCAATAAATGCTAAAGGGACTGTTGTAAAAAGAAGAAACAGAAAGACAAGAAAAAACACACACATTAAGAATAAAAATTGCAACAAAGAAGTACTTATCAATAATAAGATTAAATGCAAATTGATTAAATGCTCCAATCAAAAGACTTAGGGTAGCTGAATGGATAAGAAAACCATGACTGATATATTTGCGGTCTACAAGAGACCCAACTCAGAACAAGGGATTCACACAGACTGAGAGTGAAGGGAAGGAACAAAAATTTTCAGGCAAATGGAAATGAGCAAAAAGCTGGGGTTGCGATACTTATATCTGACAAAATAGACCTCAGAGTAAAGTCCACAACAAGAGATAAGGAAGGCCACTACATAATACTAAAGGGAGCAATTTAACAAGAACATATAACTCTGGTAAACATATATGCACCCAATACAGGAGCACCCAAATACATAAAACAACTTCTGGAAGGTATCAAGGGAGAGATCAGTAGCAATACAGTCATAGTAGGGGAATTTAATACCCCACTGACACGACTGGATAAATCCTCTAAACAAAAAATCAGTGAAGATTGATGAACCTCTTGCCAGGCTCACCAAGAAACAAAGAGAGAGCACCCAAATAAACAAAATCAGAAATGAAAGAGTTGAAGTAACAACTGACCCTCCTGATATACAAAGGATTGTCAAAAAATACTATGAACACTTCTTCTCTAATATACTGGACAACCACAACGAAATGTAAACATTCCTAGAAAAATACAAGCTTCCAAAACTCAAGCACGCAGAATACAAAAACCTGAATAGGCTTATAAATATGAATGAAATTAAAACAGTAATCAAAAAGCTTCCAGCAAACAAAAGCCCTGGACAAGATGGCTTCACAGGGGAGTTTTACCAACCACTCAAAGAAGAACTAAAACCAGTCCTTGTTGCACTATTCCAAAAAATTCAAGAGGTAGACACATTTTCAAGCTCTATCTATGAAGCCAGCATTACCCTAAGTCCAAAACCAGATAAAGACGCCATAAAGAAAGAAAATTACAGGCCAATATCCCTGATGAACATAGATGCTAAAATCCTCAACAAAATTCTAGCAAACTGGATCCAGCATTGCTGGGGTCCAACCCCAGCAGGTCCAGGGGTTCCCAAAGGCGTAGACGGAGTCGGCGAAGAAGGAAGGACACGGAGACAGTGTTCAGTTGATCAGCAGCCTAGCCAGGATCTCCAGCCAGGATCTCCAGCCAAGTTCTGGTCTGGATCCCCAGAGAGGTTCTGCTTAGGATCTCCAGCCAGGTTCAGTCACCAGGTTCTAGTCAGGTTCTCTTGCCAATTTCTGTAGTCAGGTTCAGTCCAGGATCTTTTACCATGTTCTCTTGCTAGGTTCTGTCTCTAGGTTCTGAGTTTTAAGTTCTGTCTAGGATCTTTTGCCATGTTCTCTCCAGCGAAGTTCTTCTGTCTCTAGAGAACGTTCTGTGTAGGTTCTGTCTTAGGTTCTGTCTCTCTTGGTTCTGTGTTCTAAGTTCTGTGTTCTAAGTTCTGTCTCTTTCTGTCTTGTTACAACTGTATTTATACCAGTTGATTCAATCCTATCAATCTCTATTACAAAGGTTAGGGCGTTTCTTATCTCCATTCCAGGGAGTAAAGATTATGTAGCTTAAGCATGATTGTTCGTAGTTAAAGTGATTAATTACCCGCCTGGCACTTAGTTGAGGGGTTTTATTCCCTCCCTAACTTCAGGGGAAAATCCCTACCTGGGGAAACAACCTTTCTCAGAGAGGAGACCTTGGTTAAAACACATAGTGCCAAGAAGGTGAGCAAACACTTTAAGAACAGTATGCCATATATGCCAGGTCCTTTGAAACAGCAAGGATGGACCGGCTCCCGGCACAGAATTACATTAGAAAGATCATACAGCATGACCAAGTGGCAATTATTTCAGGAATGCAAGGCTAGTACAATATCTGCAAATCAATAATCAAGATACATAACATAAACAAATTGAGACAAAAATCACATAATCATATCAATTGATGCAGAAAAGGCATTTGACAAAGTCCAACACACTTTTCTGATAAAGAGCAAAGTTGGAAATGAAGATTCATACCTCAACATAATAAAAGCCTTATATGACAAACCTACAGCCAACATCGTACACAATGGGCAAAAACTAAAACCATTTCCCCTAAGAACAGGAACAAGATAGATATGCCCACTTTCACCACTCCTGTTCAACATAGTACTAGAAGTACTAGCCATACTGATCAGACAAGAAGAAATAAAAAGCATCCAAATTGGAAAAGAAGAAGTAAAACTGTCCTTATTCGCAGATGACATGATATTGTACATAGAAAACTCTAAAGACTCCATCAAAAAATTATTGAACTTAATAAATGAATTTGGCAATGTAGCAGGATAAAAAATTAATGCCAAGTAATCTATGGCATTTTATACACCAATAGTGAACTTACGGAATGAGAACTTAAAAAAAAATCCCATTCACCATTGCACAAAAAAATTAAGATACCTAGAAATAAACTTAACCAAGTAGGTAAAAGACCTCTACTCAGACAACTACAGTACACTGAAAAATGAGATAGTTGAATACATATACAGATGGAAGAACATATTGTGTTCCTGGATTGGTAGAATAAACATCATTAAGATGTCCATACTACCCAAAGCAATGTATAGATTCAATGCACTCCACATTAAAATACCAATGGCATATTTTACAGATCTAGAAAGAACTCTCCAAAAATTCATCTGGAATAAAAAAACCAAACAACAACAACAAAATAACCCCACAAAGCCCAGATAGCTCCAGCTATCTTGAGAAAGAACAAAGTAGGAGGGATCTCAATATAAGATATCAAGATGTATTACAAAGCCACTGTTCTCAAAACCACCTGGTACTGGCACAAGAACAGACATACAGACCAATGGAATAGAATACAGAAGCCAGAAATCGACCCAAAGCACTATTCTCAATTTATATTTGACAGAGGAGGCAAGAGCATACAACGGAGTCAAGACAATCTCTTCAATAAATGATGCTAGGGAATTTGGTCAGACAGATTAAAAAAAAAAAAAGGAAACTGGACCACCAGCTGACACCATACAGAAAAATAAAATCAAAATGGATAAACTACTTAAATGTAAGACAGGAAACCATAAACATATTAGAGTAATCCATAGGCAGTAAGATCTCAGATATATGCCGAAGCAATATCTTCACTGACACAGCTCCTAGGGCAATGGAAACTAAAGGGAATATAAACAAATGGGATTACATGAAAATAAAAAGCTTCTGCACAACAAAAGAAGCCATCAGCAAATCAACAAGAAAACCCACTGCATGGGAGAAAGTATTTGCCAATGATATCTTGGATAAAAGTTTAATCTCCAACATTTACACGAAACTCATACAACTTAACAAAAGGAAGACAAACAACCCAGTCAAAAAAGGGCAATGGACCTAAATAGATACTTTTCAAAAGAAGACAGAAGGAAGGCCAAGAGACATATGAAAACATGTGTAAAGTCACTAATCATCCGAGAGATGAAAATCAAAACGACAGTGTGGTACCATCTCACACCTATCAGAATGGCTATCATCAACAAATCAACAAACGGCAAGTACTGGCAAGGATGTGGAGAAAAAGGAACCCTCGTGCACTGCTGGTGGGAATGCAGACTGGTGCAGCCACTGTGGAGAACAGTATGGAGTTTCCTCAAAAACTAAAAATGGAACTCTCATTTGACCCAGTGATCCCACTTCTAGGAATATATCCCAAAACCTAGAAACACCAATCATAAAGGATATATGCACTCCTATGTTCATAGCAGCACCACTCACCATACCTAAGATTTGGAATCTGCCTCTAAGTGCCCATCAGCAGAGGAATGGATTAAAAAACTTTGGCACACATTGTGGAAAATGGTATGGTGTTTCCTCAAAAATTTAAAAAAAGAACTGCCAATTGATCCAGTAATACCAATTCTAGGAATATATCCCAAGAAAACAAACACCATTCAGAAAGGATATATGCACCCCTATGTTCATAGCAGCACAAGTTATAATAGCTAAGATTTGGAAACAGCCTAAATGCCCATCAGCAGATGAGTGGATTAGAAAGTATGGTACATCTACACAGTGGAATACTATGCTGCTATAAAAAAGAAGGGATTCTTACCATTTGCAGCAGCATGGATGGAACTGGAGAGCATTATGCTAAGTGAAATAAGCCAGGCAGTGAAAGAAAAATACCACATGATCTCACTCATTTATGGATAATAAAGAACATTATAACCTAATGAACAAAAATATAGATACAGAGACAGAGAAGAAGCGAACAGATCATCAAATTACAGCAGGAAGGCTGGGGAGTGTTAGAAAGGAGTAAGAGATCAATCAAAGTACTTATATGCATGCATATAAACATAACCAATGGACACAAGACACTGGGGGGGTGGGGTAAGGGCATGTGCTGGGGGGTAGGGGAGGCCGCGGGAAGGTCAGTGGGGAAAAAGGAGACATATGTACTACTATTTGTAATATTTTAAACAAGAAAATAAAATTAAAAAATAAATGTTGGCACATGTATACAATGGAATACTATGCTGCAGTAAAAAGGGAGGAACTCCTGCCATTTTCAACAGCATGGATGGAGTTGGAGAGCATTATGTTAAGTGAAATAAGTCAGAGAAAGATAAATATCACATGATCTCACTCATTTGTGGAATATAATCAACAACATAAACCGATGAACAAAAACAGATCTGGAGACAGAGAAGCATCGATCAGATGCTCAAACTTCAGAGGGAAGGTAGGGGAGGGTGGGGGTAAGGGGTAGAGATCAACCAAAGGACTTGTATGCATGCATAGAAGCATAAGCGATAGATGCAGACAATAGGGGGTGAGGATCAGGGCAGGACTTGGGGGATGAGGGGACAATGGGGGGATAAGGACACATTTGCAATACCTTAATCAATAAAGGTGGGGGGGGGGGAAGGATTTCGGTGAAGTTCATTACCAGGTGCCTCCTGTGACTGGCTCTCGGCTACCTGCCAGGAGCTACAAAGCAAGCCAATTGGTGGCTGCTTTTACCAGGCCTGGGTGTGAGTAAGAGGGCCCAGGCTGCATACTGAGGCTAACTTCCACTGGTTCAAACCTGGTTCAAGTTAGAAAAATGCCCTGGGCATCCCAAGATCCACCTCTACATTCTATTTTTTTAGTCTCAGTCACTGAAAGAACCTCTGGCAATACATGAGTTGCATGAGCCAGGCTTTCAGTGTGTTACAAGGCAGTGCAAATATTGTTCACCAGGTTGGTAAAGATTCAAACTTGGTGACAGTGCTGGGTTTGAGGCCAGCTTGATATTCAGACCTTTGTTTTGGGGTGAGGTCACAGAGAGTTGACAGGGTGAGGCCAGTAGATTTCTTGAGGCTAAAACAGATTAAGATTTGGCAGTGTATAGGTAGGGTTCTGCAAATGAACTGTGACACAGGTTGGAACTCACAGGGACAATGTCTTTCGCCCTGCAGTCCACACTCAGTCTCTCCCCAACGCCCCTGACAGCCCCTGAGTCTTCCCAGACCTCCTCAAGAGCCTTCTAATGACTGCAATGTAGATCCAGGATGGGTGCACCTAGCTGATTCCTCTACAGACCACAAGCTTGGAGGAGCAGGGCCTCAGTGAGTTAGAAATCTGAGGCTAGTGCAGACGTGGGCAAACTACGGCCCGCGGGCCAGATCCGGCCCATTTGAAATGAATAAAACTAAAAAAAAAAAAAGACCGTACCCTTTTATGTAATGATGTTTACTTTGAATTTATATTAGTTCACACAAACACTCTATCCATGCTTTTGTTCTGGCCCTCCGGTCCAGTTTAAGAACCCATTGTGGCCCTCGAGTCAAAAAGTTTGCCCACCCCTGGCTAGTGCATACCCAGATTGATGCCATATAGAGAGGCGTATTGACACAGGAAAGATGGAGTCTTTAGGCAGGAAAGGTACTCAGCACAGGGACATTTGTGGTTGTCCCTCTAGCCCTCTCCCCAAAGCCACACAATCCAGTCTCTCCCTGTATGACTCCAGTCCACTGAACTGAAGTCCCTTCACTCTATCCCAGGGTGAGTGGCCACAAATGACTTTGCGTGCTGGCCTGTGTGTGTGTGCTGGCCCTTTAAGAGGGCACCTGGATTTCTTATAGCCTCTCATCTTACCCTGGCATTTGAAATCCAGTGCTGGTATTTACAGCCAGATGCTTTGTGGATTCCTCTTTCTACTAGCACTGGTGTTCTGGACTGGTGAGCCCAGCATGGGGTTGAGACTCCCAGTTCCTCAGGGGGGATTTTTGCACCTGAGATATCCTTGCAGATTCTCAACTGGCACACATGGCTTCAGAGCCATTCCTTTTTTCCCTTCCTGCCAGTCTCGAGGTAGCTTCTTCTGTAAATCCTTGGTTATAAGACTTTTGTTCAACTAGTCTTTTGTTGCCTATTCAGGTTATTTTATAATTTATTTGTAATTAAAATTTTGTCCTGGGAGGAGGTGTCATCTTGGATCCTCTAATTGTTTCTCTTCATAAAGAACTTTCTGACTCTTTTCACTTCTTGGTTCCCCAGCCCCACCAATAATTTAGATAACTGTTTATGACAGAACTTCAGTTTTGAGTACCAATAACGCTATTATTTATCTATTGCTAGATAACAAATTACCTCAAATCTTAGTAGCTTAAAATAAGTGACATATCATCATAATTTATACAGGAAAAGCATTTGACAAAATTTGACACTTTTCATGATAAAAGAAAACAAAATTTAAGATTAATAGAAAATTACTTCAGCATAATAATGGTCATTTATGAAAAACTCACTGATAACATTGTACTAAATGCCAAAAGACTAAAAGCTTTTTCTCTAAAATTGGGAGCAAAAAAGAATGTCTGTTTTTGTGTTTGTTTGTTTTTTACTTTTATGCCACATAGCATTGGAAGTCCTACTTAGAACAATTAACCTAAAAATTTTATAAGGAAATAAAGCCATGAAAATTGTAAAAGAAGATCTGCTATGTATTTGCAGATGACATGATTTCATATTTAGAAAATCCTAAAGATTCAAAAATAACCAAAACTCTTAGAATAAATTCAGCAAAGTTACAAAATACAACAATACATGCAAATCGGTTTAAAATTCCATTTTATAATAGCAATGAATAAACTAAAATACTTATTAATAAAATTAACCAAGTAGATGAAAGACGTATACACTGAAAACTATAAAATATTTTTAAAAGAAATTAAAGAAGACATAAATTGGAAACAATATTGTAATGATGTCAATATTACTCAAAGTTATCTACAGATTCAATTCAATCACTATCAAAACCCAAATGATATTATTTCAGTAATAAAAAGAAATATTTAAAAACTTCATATGTGATTTCAAGGCAAAACAATTATGAAAAAAATAAATTTGGAGGACTAAATTTCCTGATTTAAATAATTAAAAGAAACCTATAGGAATCAAAACAATGTGGAACTGACATAATGATAGATATATAGCACAACGGAATATCATAAAAAGTTCAGAAATAAATCTCACTATATGTCCAGATAATTCTCAACAAGAGTGCCAAGACCACTGAATGGGGAAAGGAAAGTGATTTCAACAAATAGTGCTGTTAAAAGTGGATATCCACAAGTGAAAGAATAAAGTTAATCCGTTACCTTATACCATATAGAAACATTAAAACAAAATGGATCAAACACATAAATATAAAAGCTAAATCTATAAAATTCTTAAAAGAAAACATAGAGGGAACACTGTACTTTGTATTCAACATTGATTTGTTTGATATAACACCCACAGAACAGAAAATTAAAGAAAAATAGATAAATTGGGCAACATCAAAATGCAAGACTTGTGCGTCAAAAGACATTATTAACCGAGTGCAAAAGCAATTTACATAATGGGAGATATATTTTCAAATTGTATATTGAATAAGGGATTAATATCCAAAATTTATATAAAATTTCTGAAACTCAACAACAAAAAAACAAAGTAATTTAAAAAATGAACAAAGAACTTGAGTAAACATTTCTCCAAAGAAAATAAACAATTAGCTAATAACTGCATGAAAAGATGCTCAACATCATTAATCATTAGGAAAATGCAAATCAAAACCACAGTGAGATGCCTATTAGGGTATTTATATATTATTTCTGTATACCCACTAGAAAGAAATAAACTAGAAAATAACAAATGTTGGCAAAGCTATGGAGACATTTTTGTAACTCTTGTGCATTGTTGGTGGAAATAAAAAATGAAGCAGCCATTGTGGAAAAGATTATTGCAATTCATCAAAAAAATATTGAACACTGAAGTACATATGATCCAGTAATCTCACTTCTGCATATATAACCAAAAGAATTAAAATTTGGGACTTGAATAGTAATTTGTATATCAATGTTCATAACAGCATTATTTACAAAAGCCAAAAGACAAAAACAACTGAAGTGTCCATGAATAGTGAATGCATAAATCAAATGTTGCATATAACTATAATGGAAATTTTTCAGCCTTAAAAAAGAAACAAATTCTGAAATATGCTACAACATATATAAACCTCTAATAGAGTGGTTCGCAACCTGTGGGTCATCACCACTTTGGCTGTCGAATGACCCTTTCACAGGGGTCACCTAAGACCATCCTGCATATCAGATATTTATATTACGATTCACAACAGTAGCAACATTACAGTTACGAAGTAGCAACGAAAATAATTATATGGTTGGGTCACAACATGAAGAACTGTATTTAAAGGGCCAGAAGGTTGAGAACCACTGCAATACATTATGCTATGTGAAATGTCAGACACAAAAGGACAAAAATTGTATGATTCCACTTATATGAGTTGCCTAGAATAGCCCAAATTCATAGAGAAAGTGTAACTGAGGGTACCAGCTAAGAGTATGGAGGAGATATGGAATTATTATTTAGTATGTATAGAATTGCTGTTTTGGATAATTAAAAAGTTCTGGAGATGGCCTTAGCTGGTTTAGCTCAATGGATAGAGCGTCAGCCTGTGGACTGAAGGGCCCCAGGTTCGATTCCAGTCAAGGACACATGCCCAGGTTGTGGGCTCAATCCCCAGTAGAAGATGTGCAAGAGGCAGCCGATCAATGATTCTCTCACATAATTGATGTTTCTATCTCTCTCCTTCTCCCTTCCTCTCTGAAATCAATTTTAAAGAAAAGTTCTGGAGATGGACAATAGTGATGGTTACATAATAATGTGAATGTACTTAATGTCACTGAATTGTATACTTTAGGAATTAACATGGTAAATTTTATGTTATGTATATTTTACCACAATATAAAATATATTTAAGAAATAGACACTTATTTTCTCACTAGAGGCCCAATGCACAAAATTTGTGCATGGGTGGGGGTCCCCTCAGCCCAGCCTGCACCATCTCCATTCCGGGACCCCTTGAGGGATGTCTGACTGCCAGTTTAGGCCAGTGGGTGGCGGGGGGGCAGTTAGGGGTGACCAGGCAGGCAGGCAGGTGAGCGATTAGGAGCCAGCGGTCCAGGATTGTAAGAGGGATGTCCTGGATTGGGTCTAAACTGGCAGTCGGACATCCCCCAAGGGGTCCCAGATTGGATAGGGTGCAGGCTGAGCTGAGGGACACTCCCCCCCATGCACAAATTTCGTGCACTGGGCCTTTAGTATATATATATATATACAGATATATGGAGAAAACACCAGAGAACAAACATATACCAAAACATACAAACACCAAATACCCAGCAAAGAAGGTGGGGGCAGAATCTGTAGAGGCTGAGTTTATATACAGAAAGTAAGGTTAAGGAATTAGATGAATATGGGGAAGACCTCCATTCAGTATAGAGGAAGTAGAAAGAGAATGAGTGAATAAGAAGAAAGAGAAAGAGAAGAAAAAATAATAAATTTTTAAAAAATTAAAAATAGGATAAAATAAAAAAATTTGAATGATGAAATATAATGCAAAAATAGAAAATAAAGAAACAAACGAGCCCTAACTGGTTTGGCTCAGTGGATAGAGTGTTGGCCTGCGAACTGAAAGGTCCCAGATTCGATTCCGGTCAAGGGCATGTACCTTGGTTGTGGGCACATCCCTAGTGGGGGGTGTGCAGGAGGCAGCTGATCAATGTTTCTCTCTCATCGATGTTTCTAACTCTCTATCTCTCTCCCTTCCTCTCTGTAAAAAATCAATAAAATATATATTTTTTTTAAAAAAGAATTTACCAGCTTTACTCCAACAAACTAGACAACCTGGAGGAAATGGACAAATTCCTAGAAAAATACAGCATTCCAAAACTCAATCAGGAAGAATCTAAAAATCTCAACAGGCCAATAACTATGGAAGAAATTGAAGCAGTCATCAAAAAGCTTCCATCAAACAAAAGCCCAGGACCAGACGGCTTCACAGGGGAGTTTTACCAAACATTCAAGGAAGAACTAAAACCTATCCTCCTCAGACTACTACAAAAAATTCAAGAGGAAGGAACACTTCCAAGCTCATTCTATGAAGCCAGCATCACCCTAATACCAAAACCAGGTAAAGACAACACAATGAAAGAGAATTACAGGCCAATATCCCTCATGAACATAGATGCCAAAATCCTCAACAAAATCTTAGCAAATCGGATCCAGCAGTACATCAGAAAGATCATACACCATGACCAAGTAGGATTTATCCCAGGGATGCAAGGATGGTACAATATCCGCAAATCAATAAACGTGATACATCACATAAACAAATTGAAAGAAAAAAACCACATGGTCATATCAATTGATGCAGAAAAAGCATTTGACAAAATTCAACACCCATTTTTGATAAAAACTCTCAGCAAGGTGGGAGTAGAAGGATCATACCTCAACATAATAAAAGCCATATATGACAGGCCCACAGCCAACATCATACTCAACGGACAAAAACTAACACCATTTCCCCTAAGAACAGGAACAAGACAGGGATGCCCCCTCTCACCACTCCTGTTCAACATAGTACTGGAAGTGTTAGCCATTGCAATTCGGCAAGAAGAAGAAATAAAAGGCATCCAAATTGGAAAAGAGGAAGTAAAACTGTCCTTATTTGCAGACGACATGATATTATACATACAAAACCCTAGAGATTCCATCAAAAAGCTACTAGACTTAATACATGAATTTGGCAATGTAGCAGGATACAAAATTAACCCCAAGAAATCTGAGGCATTTCTATACACCAATAGTGAACTTTCAGAAAGAGAGATTATAAAAACAATCCCGTTTACCATTGCACCGAAAAAACTAAGCTACCTAGGAATAAACTTAACTAAAGAGGTAAAAGACCTCTACTCAGAAAACTACAGGACGTTGAAAAAAGACATAGAGGAAGACATAAACAGATGGAAGAACATACCGTGTTCATGGATTGGTAGAATCAACATCATTAAAATGTCCATACTACCCAAAGCAATCTATAAATTCAACGCACTTCCCATTAAAGTACCAACAGCATACTTCAGAGATCTAGAACGAACTTTCCAAAAATTCATCTGGAATAAAAAAAGACCCCGAATAGCTGCAGCAATCCTGAAAAAGAACAAAGTAGGTGGGATCTCAATACCAGATATCAAGTTGTATTACAAAGCCACTGTTCTCAAAACTGCCTGGTACTGGCACAAGAATAGGCATATAGATCAATGGAATAGAATAGAGAGTCCAGAAATCGGCCCGAACCAATATGCTCAATTAATATTTGACAAAGGAGGCAAGAACATACAATGGAGCCAAGATAGTCTCTTCAATAAATGGTGTTGGGAAAATTGGACAGATATATGCAAGAAAATGAAACTAGACCACCAACTTACACCATACACAAAAATAAACTCAAAATGGATAAAGGACTTAAATGTACGACAGGAAACCATAAAAATTCTAGAAGAATCCAAAGGCAAGAAAATCTCAGACATATGCCGAAGCAATTTCTTCACTGATACAGCTCCTAGGGCACTTGAAACGAAAGAGAAAATGAACAAATGGGACTACATCAAAATAAAAAGCTTCTGCACAGCAAAAGAAACCATCAACAAAACAACGAGAAAACCCACTGTGTGGGAAAACATATTTGCCAATGACATATCTGATAAGGGCCTAATCTCCAAAATTTATAGGGAACTCATACAACTTAACAAAAGGAAGATAAACAATCCAATCAAAAAATGGGCAAAGGACCTAAATAGACACCTTTCAAAAGAGGACATTCAGAAAGCCAAGAGACATATGAAAACATGCTCAAAGTCACTAATCATCCGAGAGATGCAAATCAAAACAGCAATGAGGTACCATCTCACACCTGTCAGACTGGCTATCATCAACAAATCAACAAACGACAAGTGCTGGAGAGGATGTGGAGAAAAAGGAACACTTGTGCACTGCTGGTGGGAATGCAGACTGGTGCAGCCACTATGGAAGACAGTATGGAGTTTCCTTAAAAAACTGAAAATGGAACTCCCATTTGACCCTGTGATCCCACTTCTAGGAATATATCCCAAGAAACCAGAAACACCAATCAGAAAGGATATATGCACCCCTATGTTCATAGCAGCACAATTCACCATAGCTAAGATCTGGAAACAGCCTAAGTGCCCATCAGTAGATGAATGGATTAGAAAACTGTGGTACATCTACACGATGGAATACTATGCTGCTGTAAAAAGGAAGGAACTGTTACCATTTGCAACGTCATGGATGGAACTGGAGAGCATTATGCTAAGTGAAATAAGCCAGTCAATAAAGGAAAAATACCACATGATCTCACTCATTCATGGACAATAGAGACCATTCTAAACTTTTGAACAATAATAGATACAGAGGCAGAGCTGCCTCAAACAGATTGTCAAACTGCAGCGGGAAGGCCGGGGAGGGTTGGGGGGCAGGAGGTAGGGGGGTAAGAGATCAACTAAAGGACTTGTATGCATGCATATAAGCATAACCAATGGACATAAGACACTGGGTGATAGGGGAGGCTAGGGGACTGTCTAGGGCGGGGGGATAAAATGGATACATATGTAATACCCTTTGTAATACTTTAAGCAATAAAAAAAAAAAAAGAAAAAAAAATAAAAATAAAAAAAGAATTTACCAACCTTAAAAAAAAAAGAAACAAACGAAAAAGGGAAAATGCAGAAAAAAGAGATAACAAAATAATAAAATAAAATAAAAATGAAAAAGTGAAGTGTTGTTCCTTTCCGCCGAGTTTTAATTCCCCATGAGGCCTGGTTTAAGATCCCACTCTTCTGTACTGTCTGCCGCTTCTCAGTTTCCTGTTGCTGGGACTGAATGGCCTCTCTTTTAGGCCTGTCCCTGAGGACTCTCAGGGACTACTCAGATCTTTTTCGTATCCTTTGTACCACTCAGGGTGTAGTCTGGGTGTGGCTGTATTGGTTGCCTGGAGACTGCAGGGAGGGGCTATCTCTTCAGGATAAAATAGCTGCCTAGGTCCGGCCCTTCAGCAATGACTCAGCGCCAGACTTCTAGCCACCTTTCCCAGACACTCTCCTCTTCCCAGCCTCTCCCCAGACTCCACAAGTCCGCACCTCCACCTGCACTTCAGCTACGGGTGAGTGTTTGTATTTGAAAGTTCCTATGAACTAGGTTTAGGGAATAAAAGCAAAGACCAAAAAGAGGAGAAAGAGCTGCACCACTGCTAATCCTTCTCCCCTCTGAATGGCTGCCCCCTCTGGGCTCAGTCTCTCATGGCTGTGGACTTAGATCTAGAATCCCTTCCCACCAGCAGTCCTGCAGACATCCTTTCCACAGTCAGATGCTACCCCTGTCCCAAGGGACGTGGCCTCTGTGCAGTGCAGCTTCCTTCTGACCCTCTGGGCTCGGAGGTCTCACAGATCTCCCCAGCCCACATCCATGATTTTACTGTTCTCTAGGCATCCTCTGCCCTTCCCAGCTGCGAATTGTCTCACCAGCTGTGTCTATTTTGCCAATTCAGGGTGGATGTTATTCAATTTAGTTGCTCATTCAATCTGCCCTGGGACAAGGCTCTGGACACATCCACCTATTCCACCACCATTTTGTCTTCCCAAAATGTACAATCTTGAAGAAGTAGGTAAATTCCTAGAAATATACAATCTTCCAGGACTGAATCAAGAAGCAATAGAAAATATGAACAGACCAATAACTACTTAGGAAACTGAATCAGTAATTTAAAAAATAAAACTCAAATAAGCAAAAGTTCTGTAACAGATGGCTTCACACATTAATTTTTTACAAACATTCAAAGAACTAACATGTATCTTTCTCAAACTAATAAAAAATGTCAGTAGGAGGGAAGGCTCTTAAATTCATTTTACAAAGCCAAAATTACCCTCATTCCAAAACCAGAAATAGACATTTAAAAAAATAAAAATTGTAAGCCAATATTCTTGATGAAATTAGCTATAAAAATCCTCAAGATAATATTAACAAATTGAATTCAGCAATACATTAAAAACTAGGATTTATTCCTGGAATGCAAGGTTATCTCAATGTCCACAAATCAATTCATGTGATACACAACAGAAACAAAATGAGGGATAAAAATCATATGATCATATCAATAGATGTGAAAAGGAATTTGAAAATATTCAAGCTCCATTTATGATAAAAACTCAGCAAAATGGGAATAGAGGTAACATACTTCAACACAATAAAGGACATATATGACAAACTCACAGCAAATGTGGTACTTAGTGGTACATACTAGAAGCATTTTCACTAAGATCAGGAACAGGATAAGGATGTCCACTTTCATCACTCATATTCAACCTGGTATTGGAAGCTGTAACCACAGCAATTAGACAAGAAAATGAAATAACAAGTATCCATGTTGGAAAGAAAGAAGTGAGACTGTCATTATTTGCAGATGGCATGATACTATATATAGAGAATCCTAAAGACCCCAACAAAACCTATTAGAACTGATGAATTAAGTACAGTATCAGGATACAAAAATAGTGTTCAGAAATCAGTTGCATTTTACATACCAATAATAAACTATCAGAAAGGGAAATTAAGAAAACAAATAAAATGCCTGGGAATGTATTAGACCAAGGAGGTAAAATATCTGTATTTGGAAAATTGTAAGACATTAGGAAATAAACTGAAGAAGACACAAATAAATGGAAGCATATACCATGATCATTGATTGGAAGAATTAACATCATTAAAATGTTCATCTTATCCAAACCAATCTATAGATTCAATACAATGCCTATTAAAATACCAATGCTATTTTTTTTTTACAGAAATACAACAAATCATCCTAAAATTTATATGGGAATACAAAAGACCCTGAATAGACACAGAAATCCTTAAAAAGAGGTTCAAAGTTGGGGTAATCGTGCTACCTGATATGAAACTATACTACAAGGCTATAATAATCAAAACATCACAGTACTGGCATAGAAACACACACAGAGACCAATGGGACAAAATAAAAGCACCAAAGAAACCCTCACCTACATGGTCAATTAATCTATAAATTAGGAGGCAAGAATATACAGTGAGGTAAAGATAGTTTAAGCAATAAATAGTATTGGGAAAATTGGACAGATACGTGAAGATGAAACTAGACTACCAAATTGCACATACACAATAATAAACTAAAAATGAATAAATGACAAATATAAGTCATGGAATCATTAAAATCCTAGAAAAAAAATCAGCAGTAAAATCCCTGACATTTATCTTAGCAATATTTTTTTTCAAATATATCTCCTCAACAAGGAAAACAAAGGAAATAAACAAATTGGACTACATCAAATTGAAAAGTTTTTACACAGCAAGGGAAACCATCAACAAAACAAAAGGCAACCTACCGAATGGGAGAAGATATTCACTAATGATACATCTGATAAGGGGTTAATATCCAAAATTTACAAATAACTCATACGACTCAACACCAAACAAACAATCTAACTAAAAAGTGGGCAGAAGATTTTCAGTAAAGCCGAAGCAATTTCTTCACTGACACATCTCCTAGGGCACTTGAAACTAAAGAGAAAATGAACAAATGGGACCACATCAGAATAAAAAGCTTCTGCAGAGCAAAAGAAACCATCAACAAAACAACAAGAAAGCCCACTGCGTGGGAAAACATATTTGCCAACGTCATATCTAATAAGGGTCTAATCTCCAAAATTTATTGGGAACTCATACAACTTAATAAAAAGACAATAAACAATCCAATAAAAAAATGGGCAAAGGATCTAAATAGACACCTTTCAAAAGAGGACATTCAGAAAGCCAAGAGGCATATGAAAACATGCTCAAAGTCACTAATCATCTGAGAGATGCAAATCAAAACAACAATGAGGTGCCATCTCACACCTGTCAGACTGGCTATCATCAACAAATCAACAAACGACAAGTGCTGGAGAGGATGTGGAGAAAAAGGAACACTCGTGCACTGCTGGTGGGAATGCAGACTGGTGCAGCCACTATGGAAGACAGTATGGAGTTTCCTCAAAAAACTACAAATGGAACTCCCATTTGACCCTGTGATCCCACTTCTAGGAATATATCCCAAGAAACCAGAAACACCAATCAGAAAGGATATGTGCACCCATATGTTCTTGCAGCACAACTCACCATAGCTAAGATCTGGAAACAGCCTAAGTGCCCATCAGTAGATGAATGGATTAGAAAACTGTGGTACATCTACATAATGGAATACTATGCTGCTGTAAAAAAGAAGGAACTCTTACCATTTGCAACGGCATGGATGGAACTGGAAAGCATTATGCTAAGTGAAATAAGCCAGTCAAATGAAGGAAAAATACCACATGATCTCACTCATTCATGGATAATAAAGACAATTATAAACTTATGAACAATAATAGATACAGAGGCAGAGCTACCTCAAACTGATTGTCAAACTGCAGCGGGAAGGCCGGGGAGGGTTGGGGGGCAGGAGGGAGGGGTGTAAGAGATCAACCGAAGGACTTGTATGCATGCATATAAGCTTAACCAATGGACATAAAACACTGGGGCGTAGGGGAGGCCAGGGGAATGTCAAGGGCGGGGGGGGGGGGGGGGAAAGGACACATATGTAATACCCTTTGTAATACTTTAAGCAATAAAACAATAAAAAAATGTAAACAGGATAAAAGGCATAGGTAATATAAAATGAATAATGCAAAAGTCACTCCTACAAATGTGGAATGCATCTATACTAACAAAAGGGTAATATGCTAATTAGACCAAACATCTTCTGGACAACCTTCCAGATGTCCTTCTGGGCAAAGCCATGGTGGCAGGGCCGAGCCAAAGGCAGTTAGGGGTGATCAGGCTGGCAGGGGAGAGCAGTTAGGGTGATCAGGCTGACAGGCAGAGGTGGTTAGGGGTGATCAGGCAGGCAGGCCAGCAGTTAGGAGCCAGCAGTCCCAGATCGCATGAGGAATGTCCCTGCGGGATTGCGCCTAAACTGGCAGTCAGACATCCCCCAATGGGTCCTGGATTGGAGAAGGTGCAGGCCAGGCTGAGGGACCCCTACCCCCCCTGTGCAAGAATTTCATGCAGTGGGCCTCTAGTTCAGATCTAAAAACTCAAATGTTCAAATTGTAACCTCCTTTAGTCAGTTCAGTCTCCTCCAATGCCTCCCATCGCTTATTAGCCAAAGAGTAACCTGGAAGGTGGTCCTAGATTAACATAGATATCCATTAGATGGATTCCACATGCAGAAAGTTGCACCCAGAATCTGCCCTCTTAGGAATGCCACACTCTGGCTCTTTCTCCCAATTCCTAATAACCTTTCTGCCATAAAAATCAAATAATGGGGCATTCAGACATTATTATATATCACCAATTCACAGAAACTTATTTCCACTGCATTCAAAGATTCTGAATCTGCTAATTCTCTTCAAAAATTTAGAAGCAATCAATAAAATAGTGGGATATAAATTGGGATCATCAACATTAAATATTATGATGTGTTCTTTGCACACATAGAATGTTTTTGTTTGTAAACAACTCTAACTTGTTTCTCACAATGCTCAGTCAACACTTATGCAGAAAAACAAGATATAGAAATTGAAAGCAATACAGCAACTAAATGATGCTATTGTAAGATTCTGTTCCACTACGGCTCTAGCCAGTAATCTAAATGGTTTAATTCTTGCTAAGAACTCCCTTCTTATTTCTAATAGGGTTTTTTTCTTACAAAAAATATCTGTTAGATGTAAGAGCTCATTGCCTCCTTTTCCCCACCAGCCCTGGTGATGGACACTCCTTCCCTATGAGGTGCATGAATGAATCACAGAACCCACTGCTAGCAAATGAAGAGCACTGGGAAGACAATGATTATGACAACCCAGGTAAGTAGGCTCAAAAGGAAGGAATTATTTTCTCCATCCAGCAGACAAAGCACTAATAAAAATCATGTTACCTAATAAAGACCAATGTAGTGTAGTGAGAAAATTTTGTTCAGAAAGATTATATAACATACTAACCTCATAAGTGCCCTTTGGATGGAGGACAAGTGTGGCCAGATTTGTAAATCTGCCCTCTTAGGAATACTTCACTTTGGCTCTTCCCCCCAATTCCTAATAACCTTTCTGCCATGCAAGCCAAATAGTGGGGCATTCAGACATTATTATCTATCACCAATTCACAGCAACTTATTAGCCAACTAGAGGCCCATTGCAGGAAGATTCCTGCAAAAATAGGGCTTCCTGCGGCTGGAGCAAAGCGGTTTTTTTCTCCCGCTCCCAGCTGCTAAGGCTGGGTTTCCCCTCCCGCTTCCCGCCTCCACACCCTTGGCTCCATTCCTGTCTCCACCGCCTCTACTTTGCTCCCTTCTGTAGCGCTTCACTCCCACGTTGTCTTCAGTCTTCACTCCCAGCCAGTATATGCAAATTAACCACCATCTTTGTTGGCAGTTAATTTTCATAGCACACTGATTAGCCAATGGGAGGCATAGCGAAGGTAGGGTCAATTACCATGTTTGTCAATTATTAGATAGGATATGAGTGGCATAGGCAGGATTAGATGACATCTTGGGTGGTTCATTACCAGCTTTCTGATACCATGATTATAACCAATCAGATAAATCAGAAAATATAATAAATAGTTTTGGCAGTTGTTCACTCATTGTCCTTTGCTTGAGTTAATTCAATCATTGGGCAGCAGCTTACCTTTCTCCACCCTGATTCATTCACAGTGATTAAATTTTCTCTGAAATTTCATTCTCATTCTCTTTTAGAATGGCTTAATTACATGAAAAAATAAAAGATAGCATTGCAGGCAAGGCTACACATGCATGTAGCCTACTTTTCTGAGAGCAGAGGAGCAAAGTAAAAATAAGGAAACAGAACTTTCCCCTTCCACATTTCTCCAACCAGATTATTGGGTCATCTTGAGATGTTTTTTGTGAAGAGCTGAAAGTAAAGTTCTCATGCCATGTATCCCCATTGCCACCTATTATTTGTCTTCATATAATGCTATGCTTTCTAGTGTGCCTCCACAATTTGTTTATGTTACTAATAACAGGCTTCACAGAGTAATTTTTAGTGGCTGGTCCCAATTATGCAGTAGCTGACAAATTTTTAGTAATAATTTGAGGCTCATTAATGTGACAAGAAGAGCTGGGAAACAAGTCTTCTTAAATGTTACCTAGTTAGATTATCTAGGTCCAGATTCTGTACCTGGAAGTCCAGTTTAAGAGTGAGTTATGTTAAGACTAAGGAAGGCAAAACAGTCCAAAATCCATATTTACAAAAGGAAAGAATTTTTGCCCAACCCAAAGAACTTGTAACACAAGAAACTCCCTTACTTTCTCCTGCTTACTCTCCAATGAAAAACTGACTGTATTTTTTACTTACTTCCTTCGGCTATCAGTCATTCCTTAAAAGACTTTAACTTATAACAGTTACGAGTAAAGGTAATAGCTTTTATTTTGGTATTAAAAAACCCAAACCAATACAAATCAGAGTCTTATAGGGTCTTAACCTTATTTAACATATCTCCACAATGGAAAAAAACTATTCATATCTGAACCTGGTGTTGACAAGCAGAATACTTTAAGTACAGGTGTAGCACTACATTATAAAGAAGTTATTTTCTTGAGCCAGTTTTTAACTCCAGACTTGATTAAAAATATTCAATCATTAAAAGGTATACAATTTTGTAATTTACAAAGTACTTTCACGTACTTTTTTCATATATTGGTCTCTCGCAATTGTCATGTTCAGTAGGCATTATTATTAATACCGTTCTCATTTTATAATTGAGAAAACCGAGATTTGGAAATGTTAAACAACTTATCTAATATCACATAGCAAGAAAGAGGCAAAACTTGGATTTAAAGTAAGGTATCCTGATTCCAAATCCTGGATTCTTTCCAATATAATGCTATTTCTATTCTTTGGAAAACTGCTCTGGGTAGTTGAAGAGTCTCTGAGTGGTAGGCTTACTACAAAGGCCTGAAGCCAAATCCATAGCAAAACAGAAAAAGTCCACACTAGGGTCTGGGTGGCCATGGCAAAGTGGCCTTCCTAAAATGTAAATGCGATTGTATCACTCCCTTATTCAAAAACCCTTGGAAGGCTCCCCACTACATGAAGAGTCAAGTCCTAACTAAGTAACTCGGCTCCAGACTTCCTTCCTGGCACAGTTTCTCAGCCTTTGAAGTCATGGACTCTACACTGAAACTATGAAAGGCTCCCCTTGTTCATGGCTGGTTTCCCCACAGTTACCTCAGACTCCCCATGTCCTAAACCAAATGGTCCACCGACCCAGCTGCTCCCCCTCTACAGTGTCCTGCTCCCTCTCCATAGTATCCCGTTCTCCTTTACACCTGGCATCTATTTCAGGACCAATTCTAGTCACTCCATTATTTCTGACATTTCCCACTGCAGTCACCACAGAACAGAACAGGGTGATCTCTTGCCTGACAATTACCGTATTCTCTCCCTACAGCCCCAGTGATATTTCAAAGCAGCCTCTGATGCAGTTCTGCCCCTCCTTGAAGCTGGTCATCCAGAGGACCTATTGCTTCCCCAGTCTTTGTCTTTGCCTTGCTGAGCTCCTTGCCTTCTCTGAACCTGATTGGCAATGTCCTATTTCTGGCTCATTGCTCCTATTATTATTTTCACCTTCCATGACCTGCCACCTCTCTGCCTGTTCAACTTCCCTGCAAGGCTCTTGGAAAATACTGCTTCCTCTAGGACAGTGTTTCTCAACCTTGGCTGCACATTAGAATCACCTGGGAATCTTTTTAAAATCCTGATTTCTGGGCCTCATCCTCCGGAAATTCTGTTCCTTTGTTACTAATGTTGTGGCCCCACCCCATAACAAAGAAACAGAATTTCCGGAGTTTGAGGCCCAGAAATCAGGGTTTTAAAAAGATTCCCAGGTGATTCTAATGTGCAGCCAAGGTTGAGAACCACTGCCCTAGAGTCAGCTACCCTGGGTTTGTAACCCCAGTTCTGATACTCCCTAGTTCCTAGAACAATGTCCAATACCTCTTAGAGCCTCAGTTCTTCACCTATAAAATGGATAGTTATTGCCTCATAGGGCCCTTATGAGGAGGAAATGATTAATCTGTATGTGGTGCTAAGGGAAGCTCCTGCCACAGGGTAAGTGCTGTCATGGTATTATTATTGCTATTGTCATTAATAATATGACCTCTTTACTGGTCTGCCAGGCCCTCATGGGCAGGAACCAAGTCAGACCCCTTTGGTCTTCCATATCGGAGTTGCTCAGAGACATTTGCTGACTGAACTAAGGTGACCCCATTCCGCCCCCCCCCCCCCCCCCGCCACCACCACCACCTCAGGCTCTAGAAGGAAGGAGGGAGGCTGAGAGACATACGAAATATCCTCCCCTCCTTGATGTTAGTGTGGCCTGGGGAACAGGCCACTCTGCTGCAGCTCCCAAGCCTCCCGCCTCTCCTCTGAGGCTACTGTGAAGCTGAATGTCCCTGAGCCTGGGGGCGATGGACAAAAATTGGAGGGAATCCAGAGGAGTGAAGTCCCCGAGCCCTTGGGAAGGGGCAGGCCCAGTAAAGTAGGGAGATGAAAGCAGTTCCATGTGTGTGGCTTGGCTGAAGGACAGAGCTGGTTGTGGCGGGAGACATGATAACTGGAGACAGGGATTCCAGCAGTGCAAACAAGCTGGAGAGGGCTCTGTGGTGGAGCTGCTCTGCTGAGGCAAGTGGGCTCTTGAAATGCAAGCTTGGAGTTTTATGTAGCCCCAGGCCAGCAAGCCCCCCATCCTACTGGCCTGGACAGAGGACCCTTCAAACTGGTTCTCAGGGCTGGCAATTCTGCTCGACTGTGCAATCCTAGTCCTGGGAGGGAAGCCATTTACCCATACCTGGCTGAGACTGGGCCTGGGGTGAGCTCAGCTGAGGGTCTGAAGTCCAAGTCTTTGGCTCTCCCTGCCAGCTCACCTCAGCGCTGTGGGCTCTAGGACCTCCTTCTCCCTTACCAGTCCCCAATCCATCTTAAAGCTATTGTTTACAGACCACTGACTTCTGTCCCTCTCCTCCCGGGTACTAAGGGGAATCTCAGGGTCATGAAGAGCTCAGGAGGAAATATTGGAAATGGCCTCACCATCTTCCCCTCAGATCTGGGCTGCATCGTTCTTGAGCCAAGATAACTAAAGCAACAAGGGAGAGGCCTCTGTATGCTCCATGCTGATGTCTAAGCGGCCTGATTGTGGGGTGTTGGGTTGAATTTCAGTGTACCCAAGGCTGCCTACAACCCTCCTTCCAAAGGAATATGGCAGAAGGGCAGCCAGGCCAGGTGCTCCGGAGTCAGTGGTATGAACAAAGCAGAATGCTCCTCCAGTGCCCTCTTCCCTGGGACAGGGTTTCCTCAAGGGTGCTGAGTCTGAGAGCTCTGGAGGGAGAGCAAGGGAGCCTGGGAGGAGAGAGGAGTCTGGAGATGGAGGAGTGGCAGGAGGCTGTCCCTACTAGACCTTTAGTTACCCCATCGCCCCTGCAATGCTGGTGTCTAGCCTGCCCAGGACCCAGGTCTACTTCCTGAGGTTGGAGAGTATGAGGTCCCTTAGAGTGGGGATCCTGGAGGACCAAAGGACAAGACCCGCCCCTCCTCAAATGAGGGTTCCCTGAAATCTTGGTCAGAGAGTTGAGTTCAAATCCCACCTCTGTGCTGTATTATTGATGAGTCCTCGGCAAGCCCCTTCCTTTACTTTATAATTAAAGCCTGATTTTTCCATCATGAAATGGAGAACACAACGTCCACCTTACAGGACTATAGGCAGGAATCGATGGGATAATGATGTGCAAGGACCTGACCCATGGTAGGTGAGAACTACTTTTCCTTCCCCCTCCCCCCCCCCCCCACCGCGCCCTGCACTGATGCTCAGGATAGAGAAGCTCTTGGCCCACTGTGACTCCTGGGTTGATCCCAAGGAGTCCCTTTGGTTTCTCTAATCCCAAGGTCATACTGTGACTATGGGGGTACTGAGGGCCTTGCCACCTGGGCCAGCTGGATTGACCTCACTGACTCTCCAGGCACAGGAGTGCTGCACAAAGGAGGTTTCCCCCAAGCAAACCCTCAGGCCCTGGGCTGTCCCTGTTTACAGCCATCTCTGACATCTCAGCCTCGCATGGCCCTCCCTGCAGTGTCGAGCAAGCCTCTCTTCCAACTCTCTGATTGAATTTTGACCTTGCCTGTGGAGCTCTTTCTTTGGGTTCCACATTGTCAGGTTCATTCTTTGTCTTTTGGACTATCCCACCATCTCTACCCTGTTCAAAGCCAAGAACCCACTCCTGGGCCTGCTTTGTCACCTACTTCATTTAGGAAGTCTTTGGAGCAAGGACTAGCCTGCAAAGGTCCACCCATATGGTAAGGGCAAAGAAAAGAGCCTGGAATGAAGGCCAGGAAATATCAGTTGTAGTTTCAATCCCTTGGCTCATTCTTTATATGGTCTCCATGAGCCACTTCCTCTTTGATCCTCTGTTTTTCCATCTATAAAATGGAAGTCCCAATTTTTGCACTAATTCAGCTCAGTTCTATGGCAGTGGAGGACACACAGAACATGTAGGGACCCCAATCACAATTTTTGTCACTCAGCTGTTTCCATTTTGTTAGATGCTTAGATCACCAGCTCCTTACAGTTAACTTTCACCTCAGTTATTTATGAGAAAAATTACTCCACTGGTTCCATCTTTATTGTTTAGAAATCTTTTGTGTCTAGCCCAAATCCTTCCTTCTGCAGTTCCAACTTGGGTCTACATACCTTAGACACCTCCTACCCTGCCTTCTCTTTCCTCTTTCCCTCAACTTTTGCCCTTAACTCAGAGAGTAGGATTGAGGACAAAAGCTTCCCTTGTATCTGGCCAGAGTGAACAGACCATGGGGGTAGCATCACTTATCCAGAAGCTCTTCATCTGCTGACACACCATCAGCCTCACGCATATCTTACTCTGGTTCACACCGTCCTGGCTGGAATACTTGTGGACTCTCACTGTGCATTAGAATTAGGGCGTAAGCCTTGGCTTTAATCTCTCCTGGCAGCTCCATGGCATTGATAAGCCCCAAGTTTATGGCAG
Organism: Myotis daubentonii; assembly: GCF_963259705.1. NCBI lineage: Eukaryota > Metazoa > Chordata > Mammalia > Chiroptera > Vespertilionidae > Myotis > Myotis daubentonii. The sequence continues at coordinate 97,286,491 of NC_081861.1, read as the reverse complement.
AGGAAAAATGAAACCCACGTTACCCCACCAGGGTCCACCCCCCACCCAGCAGAGCCAAGGATGTCCTCCAACAAGTATCAATAGTCTCCAGCTATCACCTCAAGGCATCTGGAGGTGGGGTGGAATGGTGCTCCTTGGACATCCTCCTCCCTGAAGGCACAGCAGCCCCTCCCAGCCCCCAGGCCCTGCCTCTCTTGTCTTTCAGTCAGGTTAAATGTCTCCACTGCAGAAATTCCAGGTGGAAAGGAGGGACTTCCTCTCAGCCTTCTGCCTTCTCTTCCTCCCTCTCCAACAGTGGAACAAAAGCATCAATTTATAGTATGCTTTCAGACCATTCAATCCAACTGTCTCAACTTACATACGGGGAAGTCGAGACCTAGAATGAAGAATGGGCTTGCCTAAATTTACTCAGCAAGTTAGCGGCAGAGCTAGGACAAGGATCCAGGTGTTTTGATTTCCAGCCCACAGTGTTGTTTTCACAGTGCACATTTGCAATCCTGTTAGACCTACAAATTCCTTTGACCTTGAAAACTTCAAAATTACCACCAGAGATGTCCTAGCATCTGTGATGCTTGGACAAAAGCAGAAGGCAGCATCTCATTAATCCTGGCCTGTAAAGTCACTTAAAAGTGCTTGACACACAGACCATATAATCATGAGCTAATCCCCACTCTTCTCTGGGTCTCAGTTTCCTCATCTGTAAAATCAGAAATGCAGTAGACCATTGCTTTAATCTACTCAAATTCATTCCTTGTTTTCTAATAACAGCACCTGAATTTTCCCAGGAAACCACTCCTCCCACCCTATGAGTCCATGTGAGTCAGTTGACACAGGCCAGTAACAACATTCCATCACAGTGGACTGAGTGATTGGTTTATGCAGAATCATGTGACCCCAGCTGGGCCAATATAAATCCTCCCTGAAACTTTCAGTAAAAATATAAAGAAAGAGACTTTGGGGATTGATCAGCCAGAAGATATAAGCTTAGCACTTCAGGAGCCCTATGAGAAGAGTCTGCCTAGAGAATGATGCCTACAGAGAGAAATGGGCATCCAAAAGATAGACTGGCTTCCTTTGAGCCTGAGATCTAGTATTGCCCGAACAGGCCACCCTGGTACTTCTCATTTTTATGCATTAACATTATACCCTTTTGGCGTAAACCAGTTTTCGTTGGATTCCTTCCATGTGCAACCAAAAGGGGCCTCACTAATGTAAGAGAGATTGGAGATATCCTATATTACCAATGCTAGGGTTGCAAGAGACCTTAAGGGGTTGCCCAGTAGAAACTTAGAAAAATATAATGAATGAATAAAGGAGTCTGGGGTAACCATGCCCTTCATGGGCTGGAATAAAACCTCAGCCATTTTGTCAGCTGCATTCCTCCAGCCCCTTACCTGAAGTAAACAGTGTGTAGGCTTTTCAGTCAGATAGACCTAGATTTGAACACTGGTTTCCTCATTTCCCATCTATATAAACTGGGGCATGTTTTCTGTCTAAGCCTCCAGTTTAACCTAAGCAGATGTCAAAGAGCTGATAGGTCTAATCCAAGGAGCATGGAATACGGAACCATAAGAAGATAAGACAAGAACATTAAGACAGCAGACATTTACAGGGCCATTTGCTAAAGGCAAAGGGATTGGCAAACAGCCTTACAGATAGCTGGGTCAGGGGTGGGCAGGGATACCACATAGGGTTGTAGTGCACAATTCCAGTGGTGCCATTCACATAGTCTATAATGAGAACGGAGCACCCTAGAGCCATGTAATCCATAATTTGTACAAACTTACACAGTACCCCTAGGGATGTGGTACATTGAAATTGTGGCCCAGACCAAAACCAGCTCTCTCCACAAGGGTCCCAGAAGACATATATCCACATAGGACAAAGGCAAAGGAAAGCAAAGTAGCACTTTATTTTTAGCTGGGCTTTAGGCCTCAAACCTCAGTGCAAGCTCTGGTACACTGGGCAAGATTATACAGCCTAGCCTAGAGTCTCTTATCACAAGGGTAAACCTCAATCTCAGATCTTAGCTCACTCCTATTGCCTTCATGGAAGAAAAAAATAAACACATGTAATGGATGATTAAAAGCTATCTACAAAAATAAGGACACATATGTAATACCTTTTGTAATACTTTAAGCAATAAAACAATAAAAAAAGCTATCTACACTAAAATATTGCATCATCCACATGGGAAAAAGAGAAAAAGAAGCAATCCACACTCTTATCCTGATATGTGATGCATAGTTACTTGACCCACTTATTAGTCCAATTATATTCCTGATATTGACCAATTTTCCTGGTGGGGGCAGGGTATCAAAGAAAGGAATGGTAGAAGGATGACTTTCCCAAACCTGGCCTATAGATATTAGTGAGACCTGGGTTAAGAAACAGGCATGGGGAGAGTAAAATGGTGAACTGGGTATATCTAATGGACTCCTCATATCCTGCATCTAGAAATGATAAATACTACATATATTTAAAAATTCATTACCACTCTGGAATACATTTGGTGCCCAATACCAAGAGACCATGAGGAGGGTGAAATAAAGGTATTTTCTAACATTCCAGTGCTTCAAAATGTTATCAGTGCTTCAAATGCTTCAAATTCTCTGAAATAACCAATATTGTACTAAGGAACACAAATTTAAGCACAAGAAGTATGATGAAAGAAGCAATGAGCAAAGAAATCAGCCAATCAGTAAAAGAAGGTATCAGCTGGAGAACCAAGATGGCGGCATGGGTTAACGCCGGAGTTTGCTGCTTTGAACAACTGCTTCAAGGGTGAAACCAAGGGGCGGAGGGGACATCGCCCAGAACCACAGGAACGCTGGCTGGGTGGAGGTCCTACAGCTGGGAGGAAAGAGAGACGCATGCGGACACTCAGAGGAGGCGCAGTGCTGAGGTCAAATTCTGAGGTGCGGAGTGCGCAGAGCGGGCTGGCGGCGGAGGGCGCGGTTGTTGTTTTCAATCGGGAGGGAGTTGCAGACTCTGAGCACCAGATCCGGGCGAGTCTTTGGGGACCCAGACTCAAACGGGAGAAGCGGGACTGTCTGGCTTCGGTCGGAGCGAGTGCAGCTTTCTCTCCGGGCTTTGCGGCGGGTGCTGGGACTCAGAGAGGCAGAGCCCCTGGGGACGGGACTGAGAGCTGCCATAACTGCTCTCTCCGGCCCACCCTGTTGATCCTGTGCGACCCGCCCCGCCCAAGCCCTGCACAGAGGCATTTGCCGGATAGCCTCAGGCAAAGGCTAGATTAGCACCTCCCTAGAGGACAGAAGTTCTCTCACTGCTGACACAGCTGATTCTCATAGCCACTTGGCCTGGAGGTCAAACCCTCCCTGGAATTAGCTACAACAATCAAGATTTATCTATAAGACTGCGAACAAAGACCACTAGGGGGTGCACCAAGGAAGCATAACAAAATGCGGAGACAAAAAAACAGGACAAAATTGTCAATGGAAGAAATAGAGTTCAGAACCACACTTTTAAGGTCTCTCAAGAACTGTTTAGAAGCTGCCGATAAACTTAATGAGATCTACACGAAAACTAATAAGACCCTCGATCTTATATTGGGGAACCAACTAGAAAATAAGCACACACGGACTGAAATAACAAATATTATACAGACGCCCGACAGCAGACCAGAGGAGCGCAAGAATCAAGTCAATGATTTGAAATGCGAGGAAGCAAAAAACATCCAACCGGAAAAGCAAAATGAAAAAAGAATCCAAAAATGCGAGGATAGTGTAAGGAGCCTCTGGGACAGCTTCAAGCATACCAACATCAGAATTATAGGGGTGCCAGAAGATGAGAGAGAGCAAGATATTGAAAACCTATTTGAAGAAATAATGACAGAAAACTTCCCCCACCTGGTGAAAGAAATGGACTTACAGGTCCAAGAAGCGCGGAGAACCCCAAACAAAAGGAATCCAAAGAGGACCACACCAAGACACATCATCATTAAAATGCCAAGAGCAAAAGATAAAGAGAGAATCTTAAAAACAGCAAGAGAAAGAAACTCAGTTACCTACAAGGGAATACCCATACGACTGTCAGCTGATTTCTCAACAGAAACTTTGCAGGCCAGAAGGGAGTGGCAAGAAATACTCAAAGTGATGAATACCAAGAACCTACAACCAAGATTACTTTATCCAGCAAAGCTATCATTCAGAATTGAAGGTCAGATAAAGAGCTTCACAGATAAGGAAAAGCTAAAGGAGTTCATCACCACCAAACCAGGATTATATGAAATGCTGAAAGGTATCCTTTAAGAAGAGGAAGAGGAAGAAAAAGGTAAAGATACAAATTATGAACAACAAACATGCATCTATCAACAAGTGAATCTAAGAATCAAGTAAATAAATAATCTGGTGATCATAATAGAATCAGGGACATAGAAAGGGAATGGACTGACTATTCTTGGGGGGGGGGAAGGGGTGTGGGAGATGCGGAAAGAGACTGGACAAAAATCGTGCACCTATGGATGAGGACAGTGGGTGGGGAGTGAGGGCGGAGGGTGGGGCGGGAACTGGGAGGAGGGGAGTTATGGGGGGAAAAAAAAAGGAACAAATGTAATAATCTGAATAATAAAGATTTAATTTAAAAAAAAAAAAGAAGGTATCAATGCAAGCAGTGATTAGGGTAGCAGCATGAACAGGGGATATCAAAGGAGCAGAGCTAAGAAAACGCATACCAAGCTTCTTGCCTTGTTTGGAGGGAGAATAGAGATCAGATTAATGCTAAATGTTGAAACACTAAGAATGTATATGTTTTAGTATGTGTATTAATAATGCACAAGTAAATCTTAGCAGCTTAGAAATATAACATATACTTTTAAAACTATTTACAAAACACATCTAAAACAAAATAACACAAAGAAGTTTGAAAATAAAAAATCGAAAAATATATTCAAATGCCAATATAAAGAATATGAGTGTAGCAATATCAATGTCAGACAAAACAGAGTTCAGAACAAAAGCATTAAAACATAAAAGGTATTTCATTGATAATAGGCTATTGTAAAGTTATAACTGTAAGCCTTTACAACATAGGTTTAAAATAGAGATCAGCGTATTCACAATTGTAGTGTACAAACAGACCTTTTCCAGAAATTTTCACATCAGGTGCTAACTAACTTACTAACATACTAACTAAATAAGGACATATAGGATTTAAATACATTGTAATACAATTATCAAACTTGAACACGTACATGTTTCTACTAACATAAAGTAAATGCACACACTTTTAAATGCACATTTAGTACTTACAAAAAGTGAATGTGTATAAAGCCACAAGGGAAATCTCAGCAAATCCCAAATAATAAAAAACATATAGGGCCACATATTAATCACAAGGAAAAAAATTACATTTACCAACCAAACAATGGTTTGAAATCTGCAATTATTAAAAAACAAGAAATATTGAAGATTAAATTCAGCTTCTTTGTGTGTTTGTTTTTGTTTTTTTAAAGAACTGTTTTAATGGTAGGTTTAACATTTTTTATCAGATTATAAACACACATGTATGCTTCAGTACCTTAATAAAAACTCAAAAGCAATACAAAACGTGAATAACAGCAGCAACTAGCATGCATTTTTTCTTTTTTTACTATTCTCTCAAAATTTTAGTTTCAATTTTTTATAGTTAATAAGATGTTTAGGGGAAAAAAACACATAAGCTAAACCAAATTAAAAGTAATTACTAAAGATAAAAGCAGAAATCAATGAAAGAAAATACAAATAAAAACGTTGATTCTATTCTAAAGGACCAATAAAACACACAAATGTTCTTTCTGATATGAGAAAGAGAGAGAGAGAGAGAGAGAGAGAGAGAGAGAGAGAGAGAGAGAGAATTAAAAATGGTGGCAGAGTAAGTGGAAACTCTTAGACATGCTCCCAGGACCAAACTGGAATTACAACTAAAATACAGAAGAAGCACCCTGAAAAATCAACAAAGGACTAGCTGAAGAGATCCCTGATAACCAAGGATGGAAAGCAGAGAGAACATAGAGACTGGTAAGAATGGAGGAGGCACAGAAAGGCTGGCTGGGCTCCCACAGACAGCAGCTGAAGGTCTGAAGAGATGGCTCAGCTATGGTGGGTTGCCACTGAGAACTCTGGGGTCTAACCCCAAGCTGGGCCCTCCAGCAGAGAGCACCAGAACTGAGAAAAGTGCCAACATAACATCTGGTGGTGAAAAACACTGCTAGGAAGAGACAGCTGTGAATGCAGGCACACTCTTAAAGGGCCAACACATAACATTTTGAGTACAGCCCCTCCCCTTGGGCTCTAGCAGAAGGAGGGCAGTGTAGACTGGAGTTGTGTGAGGATTGGGGGCTCTGGGGTTAGCACTCAGAAAGAAGATACCCAGGTTTCCTGTGCTGAGTCATTCTCTCACACAGCAGAGGTCATCTTCCTCAAGCAAACCTTTGCTATCCTGCAGGTTTTGCCTCAGGGGAAAATTGTTGATCCACCCTATTAGAAATTTCCTGCTCTATATGCAGTTTATGAGGCCCATTAAGAGACTGAGAATAACAATTAGCCTCCATGTGGAAGTAATTGTCCCACCCTGTTGGAAAGCCTCTCACCCAACCTGTGAACAATTGCCTGAGGGCTACTCAAGACTAAATCCAATCTATCTGCAGGCAGAGGCAGTTCTCCAGAGGCTTTGAGTCTTTGCCTGATCTAGTTAGCCTGAAAAAGCAGTTTGTGTTCCCACCACAGACACCATTCCGGACTGCTCAGCGAGGTAAAAGCCAGCAGGACCCCAAGCACCTGCAGCAGACACCTGCAGGACCTGCTCCAGGAGGAAAGGAAGTACAACTCAAAATGAAGTCAATCAATGTTTGAGAATCAAGGCATACCCAGCCTCTGGAATAAGGAGTCCTCAACCACTGGAAAGCTGGAAAGACCACATTGGGGTTGAACCTCACTGGCAGCAAGTTGGAGGGGAGATCCCTCCCACAAATGGGACATCAAAAATCAAGTCCCAGTTACAACAGCAGAGCCCAAACAATGTACACAAGGGGTGTTCCTAGAGCATCCAGCTCAGGTGAACAAAGAGACTACACCACTGGACCCTTCAAGACACTCTATATAAGGCCTTCCCACAAAGACTGGGAGGCATAGCAATTATATCTAACACATAGAAGCAAATACAAAGAGAGCTAAAATGGTGAGACAAACAAACCCCAAATGAGAGAAAAGAAGGAATCTGCAGAAAAAGTACTAAATGAGATGGAGGCAAGCAACCTATAGACATAGAGTTCAAAGCATGGTTATAAAGATGCATAAGGAACTTAGTGCAAATTACAACATCATGAAAAGGGAAACAGAGGCCCTAAAAAGGACCAGACAGAAATGAAGAATGATATATCTGACATGAAGAACACACTGGAAGGGATTATAAGTAGATTGCATGAAGCAGAGGACCAAATCAGTGATTAGGAAGACAATGTAGAAATAAATACCCAATTATAGCAGCAAATAGAAAAAAAATATTTAAAAAGCAGAAAGATAGCTTAAGGGAGCTCTGGGACAACATGAAACTTAACATCCACAATACAGGAATCCCAGAAGGGGAAAAGAATGACCAAGAAACAGAGAACCTGTTTAAAGAAATGACAAAAAATTTCCCCAAACTGGTGAAGCAAATTATCTCACAGGTTCAGAAGGCACAGAATCCCAATAAAGATGAACCCAAAGAGACCCACACCTAGACACATCATAATTAAATGACAAATGTTAAAGACAAAGACAGAATCTTATTTTTTCTTTTAAAAATATTTATTGTTGAAAGTATTACAAAGATACTCTTTTCCCCCCATTAACCTCTTCCAGCCTGCTGCTGTCCCTCCCCCACAACCAGGCCCTCAGCACCAAATTGTCTGTGCCCACAGGTTATGCATACAAGTTCATTGGTTGATCTCTTCCGACCCACCAGCCCCTGCATTCCCTCTAGTTCAACAGTCAGTTCATACTGCCGTGATTCTCAGTCTATTTTTGATCATCAGTTTATTTGGTTTAATAGATTGCACATATGAGTGAGATCATGTAGTACTTATGTTTCTCTGACTGGTTTATTTTGCTCAGCATAATACTCTCCAGGTCCATCCATGCTGTTGCAAATGGTAAGAGTTCTTTCTTTTTTATTGCTGTGTAGTATTCCATTGTATAAATGTACCATAGTTTTTTATCCATTCATGTGCTGATGGGCACTTAGGTTGTTTCCAAGTCTTAGCTATTGTAAATTGCACTGCTATAAACATAGGGGTGCATATATTATTTCTGATGAGTGTTTCCAGTTTCTTAGGATATATTCCTAGAAGTGGGATGATTGTGTCAAATGGGAGTTCCATCTTTAATTTTTTGAGGAAACTCCATACTGTTTTCCACAGTGACTTCACCAGTCTCCATTCCCACCAGCAGTGTGACAGGATTCCCATTTCTCCACATCCTCACAAACACTTATCATTGTGGATTTGTTGATGATAGGCATTCTGACAGGTGTGAGGTGATATCTCCTTGTCATTTTGATTTGCATCTCTCAGATGATTAGTGACTTTGAGCATCTATATATATAAAGAGCCATATATATAAAGGGCCATCACATCCAAAACAGCCAAATGGACAACCAAACAGGCTGAGTGGGACAACAAGGCTGGCATTGGGGTTAGTGAAGGATTACCAAGCGACTGAGCAGCAGGCTGCATGGGGCGACCAAGTCAACAAGGTGGGGGGCAGTGAGGGGCAACCAAATGACTGAACAGCAGGCTGTATGGGGTGACCAGGCCGGCAGGGGGGAAAGGGGGGGACAGTGGCAACCAGGCCAGCAGAGGGGCGCAGTGAGGGGCAACCAGGCCACCAGGGGAGGCAGTTGCGGGTGACCAGGTCAGCAGGGGGACCTGTGAGGGATGACCAAGCCAGCAGGGAGGGGCAGTTGGGGAAGACCAGGCCAGCAGGAGGGGGCAGTTGGGGATGACCAGGCTGACAGAGGAGGGCAGTGAGGGGTGACCAGGCTGGTGGGGGGGGGCAGTTGTGGGCAACCAGGTCAGCAGAGGGGGGCAGTTGGGGAAACCAGGCCAGCAGGGGAGGGGGCAGTTAGGAGCAATCAGGTCTGCAGGCAGAGATGGTTAGGGGTGATCAGGCTCACAGGGGGGGCCAGTTAGGGGTGATCAGGCACACAGGCAGGTGAGCAGTTAGTAGCCAGCAGTCCTGGATTGTGAAAGGGATGTCCAACTGCCAGTTTAGGCCCGAGGGGTCCCGGATTGGAGAGGGTACAAGTTGGGCTGAGGGGATCCCCCCCCCATGCATGAATTTTGTACACTGGGCCTCTAGTATTTTCATATGTCTCTTGGCTTTCTGTATGTCCACTATTGAGAAATGTCTATTTAAGTCCCTTGCCCACTTGTTAATTGGATTTTTTGTCTTCCTTTTGTTAAGTTGTATGAATTGCATATATATTTTGGAGATTATCCCCTTATCAGATGTATCATTGGCAAATATGTTCTCCCATGTAGTGGCATCTCTTGTTATTTTGATGATGGTTTCTTTTGCAGTGCAGCAGCCTTTTATTTTGATGTAGTGCCATTTATTTATTTTCTCCTTAGTTTCCATTGTCTTAGGAGATGTATCTGTAAACATATTGGTATAATAGATGTCAGAGATTGTGGTGCCTAGGGTTTTATTCTATGACTTTTATGATTTCACATCTTACACTTAAGTCATTTATCCATTTTGAGTTTATTCTTGTGGATGGTGTAAGTTAGTGGTCTAGTTTCATTTTATGCTCTTGCCTTCTTTGTCAAATATTAATTGACATAATGACTTGGGTTGATTTCTGGGTTCTCTGTCTGTTTCATTGATCTATATGCCTGTTCTTGTGCCAGTAACAGGCTATTTTGATTACAGTGGCTTTGTAGTATAACTTGATATCTTGTATTGTGACTCCACCATTAATGTTCTTCTTTCTCAAGATTGCTGCACCAATTCAGGGTCTTTTTTGGTTTCATATAAATATTTGGAGGGTTTGTTTTATGTCTCTGAAATATGCTATTGGTATTTTAATAGGTATTGCATAGAATCTGTAGATAGGTTGGGATAATAGACACATTTTAATGATGTTGACTCTACCAATCCATGAACATGGTATATTCTTCCACTTGTTTATATCTTCCTCTATCTCTTTTTGCACTGTCCTGTAGTTTTCAAAGTACAGTTCTTTTACCTCCCTGGTTAAATTTATTCCTAAGTATCTTAATTTTTTGTTGAAATAGTAAATGGGATTGTTGTTGTTTTTATGTGGGTTTTTTAGTTTCTCGAGTTGACTATTGGTGTATAAAAATGTTATGGATTTTTGGGTGTGAATATTGTATCATGCTATTAACTCCCCAAAATCCATTAATCTAGGATTTATTTGATGAAATGTTTAGTGTATTCTATGTACAGCATCATGTTATCTGTGAATAATGAGAGTTTTATTTCCTCTTTTCCAATTTGAATGTCTTTTAACTGTTCTTGTCTGATTACTATGGCCAGGACTTCCACAACTATGTTGAATAAGAGTGATGAAAGAGGACATCCCTGTCTTGTTCCTGTTCTTAGGGGAAATGGTTTTAGTTTTTGCCCATTGAGTATGATGTTGGCTGTATGTTTGTCATATATAGCCTTCATTATGTTAATGTATGTTCCTTCTATTCCAACTTTGCTGATTTTTTTTTTATCATAAAAGGGTGTTGGATTTTGCCAAATGATTTTTCTGCATTGATTGATATGACCACATGATTTTTGTCTTGCAATTTGTGTGCTGTATGACATTTATTGATTTGCAAATATTGTACCAGCCTTCCGTCACTGGAATAAATCCCAAGTGGATATGATGTATGATGTTTTTAATCTGTTGCTGGATTCAATTTGCTAAAATTTTGTTGAGGATTTTAGGGTGTACCGGTTTGTTCATCAGGGTTATTGGCCTGTAGTTCTATTTCTTTGAAGGGTCATTATCTGGTTTTGGAATTAGGGTAATGCTGGCCTCATAGAAAGAATTTGGAAGTGTTCCTTCCTCTTGAATTTTTTGGAATAGTTTGAGGAGTACAGGTGTTAATTCTTTGAATGTTTGGTAAAACTCCCATGTGCATCCATCTAGACCGGGGCTTTTGTTTGATGGAATTTGTTTTTAATACTGCTTCAATTTCATCTGTAGTTATCAAACTATTCAGGTTTTTTGATTCTTCCTGATTGAGTTTTGGAAGATTGTATTTTTCTAGGAATATGTCCATCTCATCAAGGTTGTCCCATTTGTTGGAATAAAATTATTCATAGTATTTTTTTTTTTACAATCTTTTGTATATCTGTGGGGTCAGTTGTAACTTAACCTCTTTTGTTTCTGATTTTGATAATTTGGGTCCTCTCTTTATGCTTCCTGGTGAGTCTGGCTAGAGGTTTATCAATCTTGTTTATCTTTTTGAAGAACCAGCTTTTTATTTTACTTACCTTTTGTGCTGTTTTGGTCTCTATGTCATGTATTTCCATTCTGAGCTTTATTATTTCCTTCCTTCTACTTGTTTTGGGATTTTCTTATTATTCTTTTCTAATTCTTTATGTTTTAGTGTTAGATAACTTATTAACAGTCTTTCTTTCTTTCTTTCTTTTTTTTTTTTTTTTTGTAGTCCTGTAGTACTATGAACTTCCCTCACAGGAATGCTTTCACTGTGTCCCATAGGTTTTGGATTGTTATGTGTTCATTTTAATTGATTTCCAGGATGTTTTTTATTTATTCATTGATCTCTTTGGTAACCCATTAATTCTTTGATAGCATGCAATTTAGCCTCCATGTATTTGATTGTTTTTGAGCATTTTTATTATAGCTGATTTCTAATTTCATGCCATTGTGGAGTAAAAAGATTCTTGATATTATTTCAGTCTTCTTGAATTTGTAGAACTTAGCTGGTGTCCTAACATGTGGTCCATCTTTTAAAATGTCCCATGTGCACTTGAGAATAATGTTTATTCCATAACTTTGGGGTGGAATGTTCTGAATATGTCAATTAGTTCCTGTTCTAGGGTGTCATTTAGGATGGCTGATTCTTTGTTGATATTTTGTCTAGAAGACATATCCAGTGATGGCAGCGGTGTATTAAATACCATACTATGGTTGTATCGTTGTTGATATCTCCCTTGACATCGTCCAGCAGTTTTTTATTATATATTTAGCTGCTCCAGTTTTGGGTGCATGTATGATTACCAGAGTTATGGCCTCCTGTTGTATCAATTCCTTTAGTATTATGAAGTGGCCTTCCTTATCTGTTGTTATGGCCTTCACTTGGAGGTCTATTTTGTCAGATATAGGTATTGCTACCCCAGGTCTTTTTTATTTCCATTTGTGTGAAAAAAAATTTCCATCCCTTCATTTTCAGTCTTTGTGAGTCCTTTGTTCTAAGGTGGGACTCTTGTAAACAGCACATATTTTGGTCACGTTTTCTTATCCATTCATCTACCCTGTGTCTTTTGATTGCAGCATTTAATCCATTCACGTTTAATATTATTATTGATGACTACTTGTTTGATGCCATTTTTATGCTTGTGTTCCTACTTACCTTTCTATTTCTTCTTTTTATAACAATCCCTTTAGCATTTTTTGCATTGCTGCTTTCATGGTAATAAATTCCCTTAGCCTTTTTTTTGTCTGTAAAGCTCCTGATTTCACCTTCAATTTTGAATGATAGTTTTGCTGGATAGAGTATTGTTGGATTCAGTCTCTTGCTTTGCATCACTTTGTATACTTCATCCCATTCCCTTCTGGCCTGATTTGTTTCATTGAGAAATCAACTGATAGTCTAATGGGAGATACTTTGTAGGTTACTTTCTTCCTCTCTCTGGAAACCTTTAATATTCTTTCTTTGCCTTTTCATTTGCCAATTTAATTATGATGTGTCTCGGTGTGATTCTTTTTGGGTTCATCTTGTTTGTGACTCTGTGCTTCTTTGACTTGTGTGACTTTTTCTTCTTCCCAAAGTCAGGGGAGATTTCTGTCATTATTTCTTGAAACAGGTTCTCTATTCCTTGATCAGCTTCCTCTCCTTCTGGCACCCATATTATGGAGATATTGTTTCATTTTGTGTTGTCCCAAAGCTCCTTTAGATTCTCCTCCTGCTTTTTTTCTGTTGCTGCCCTGCTTATGTATTTTCTACCTTGTCTCCTAAGTCACTGATTTGGGCCTCAGCTTCTTCTCGGCTACTGTTGAAACCTTCCATTATTTTTTTTATTGCATCTATATCATTCTTTATTTCCTCTTGATTCTTATTCATATTGGTGTATTTCTCATTCAGCTCCTTATAATTCTCATTGTGTTGCTTGTAATTCTCAGCCTGAATTTTGAGCAGCCTCATATCCATTAATCTGGATTCTTTCTCTGACAAATTGCTTGCCTCCATTTCATGTAGTTCCTTTCTGGTGATTCCTCCTTTTTTCCATATGGGGTTGTTATTTTTGTCTCTCTATTTTTTGCTGTTCTTTTGCAATTATTTCTATGTAATAGATCAACATGCAATGCCACTAGATGTTTTGTGGAACCCAGTGGTGCAGTCTCTCACATCTCTTGGGCTGGGTGTTCTTGGGAGGCCCCTTATTTGAGATATTTTGGTTTTCCTGATGTAGTTGGTTCTTGAATGTTATTGTCCCATTAGTGGATGGAGTCTTCTCTCAGGGTGTCTGATTATGTGGCTTTCTCCCTACCATGTCATGCCAACAATTGTGGAGTTGCTGACCAAATAGCACAAAATACAAAATTAAAAGTCATGACACAGAAGAAACAGAACAGGAATATACACAAGACACCTATAACCCCAATAAAAGTTACCACCAGAAAAAGAGTTATGTAAGAGTAAAGAGAGCAAGAATGATAGGGATAAAAAAGAAAAAATTATTTGGTTAGAAAACAAGCAGATAAACCAAAAAGCACAAACAATACACCCAGAAAAAAAGGGTGGGGGTAGAATCTGTAGATGCAGAGCTTACATAAAGAAAATAAGATTAAGGAATTGGATGGATAGAGGAAGGACCATAGTTTAGAGTAAAAAGGGAGAACAGAAATGAGAAGACAAGAAGAAAAAATAAAAAACTAAAGAAAAAATTTGAAAAGGAGAATAGAGTAGGGAGCAGACAGGAATTTAGGAAGTGAAACAAGTTAAAATATTAGGAGAATAAAAAAAACAGGAGAGGAGAGAAAAATGAAAAAAAATTGAATAGTGAAGACAAAGATAAGAGAAGGGGAAATGGAGTAGGAGCAATGAAGAGGAAATTAGAGATATGACTAAATCAACAGAGAGTAGAATAATAACACATCAATAAAGCAGATAAAGAAGATACATTTTTAAAAGGGGGAAGAAAGATAAGAGAAAAACTAAAATGGGGAATGGATTAGAAAAATGGGAGAAAAAAAAGAAGAGAGGAAGAAAAGGTGCAAAAAAAGAAAAAGAAAAGAAAAGGAAAAAATAACAAATAAAATTAAAAAATACAAAAGTGAAGTGTGTAAAGTTCATGGTGCAAGAAACAAAGAGAGCTGAGTCAGTCAGAAAGGAGGAAAAGAGAAGCTTTAATCTGCATCCCCGGACGAGATCCATGAGTCCCAAAGGCGGGGCCAGTGAATTCATGCCAACAGGGAGGGAGGCACTTTTTAAAATACAGCTGTTTAGTGAGGGGTGGGGGACATGAGCTGTGGCAGTTCCCACCGTGGGGGTTATCACGGTTTCTGGGAAGGAGTCTGTGTCGCCATCTGTCTGGCACATTGACCTGTTTGGAATCCAGGGAGAGTTCAGTATCTCTGTCACCATCTGCCTTGTCATGGCATGCATCCGCTCCTGGGCTTCCCTTCAACCTAACACCCCAGCCTTTTGGTGATAAGGGGTGCCAAAATCTTTCTGACTACTTCCTGCTGACCAGGGACGATGGGGGGGTGTGGTTAAAGGCCAGGGTCAGGCAGAGGCAGGTCAGAGGACAGCTGAGTGTAGGGGTGGAGCAGAAGCTGATTTACAGTCACCTGTGACATCTCTGTGATCCGGGAGCGGATGAACTTGAGGAGGCAGGGGGCTAGAAGAAAAATGATACAGATGAGAATCAGGGGCCCTATCATGGGTAGGACTCAGGTAGCTAAGGGGCTTTGGAACCAGCCGAAAAGAGAATTATCCTGGGAGTGTCTTGCACGTAGTTCTTCACTCAGCTTAGTCAGGGTCTGCACATTTTGCCCACTACTCCAGACTCATTGATGTAGTTGCAGCATTCCTCCTGAAGGAATATGCAGGTTCCTCCTCTTTCTGTAGTCAGAAGGTCTAAGGTGCTCCAGTTCTGTAAGGCTACTTGGGCTATTGATGTTACTTGTTGCTGTAGGGAGGCTAAAGAGGTGGTAGACTCCAGGGCTAACTGGAGCTTGTCATTGAAGTCCTGACAGAGACCAGACTGTTCCCGAAGGCCCCCTGGCGAGGCCTACCGAGGCAGTGATACTCACCCCTAACATAACAAGGAGGAAGGCGGCCCGGCGGGCCCGGGGGCAGGATGAAGGGAGCAGCCAGGCGAGCTCTGACTCTCAATACAAGGTTAGTTGGGGAACTACAGTGACCACAAAGCAAGGCCCGAGGTCAGAGGAGTTTATGCAGTTGCTTAAGGTTCCATTGCACCAAAAGAAGGTACCCAGGCTGGCCTTGGTGAGACTGGCTGTGATGTGGTTTGGGGTACAGTTCCAAGTGACTTGTCCCCCAGTTACCGGATTACTGGTCTGGTAGCATATCCGTGGGGGCAGGTTGGGCTCTGGAGTTTCGGGTTCCCAAAGGGGAATGCCAGCCACAGAAGGCTGACATTCACCTTGCCCCTGGGTTCTTGGAGGAGTTGTGAATGGAACAGCAACCAGCAAAGACCTTTGGAGAGAGGCGCATAGAAAGCAGTGCGAGACATTGGACAGGATTTGGGTCTCATTGAGGAATAGTAGAGTGTGTTGAATAAGTCAGAGCCAAGAAGATAGGACTTCTATCCAGGGGGAGTCAGGCAGCTTCCCATAAGGGACTGTTCTGCCTGTAGGATGTTGTTGGAGGCTGGATTTGGGCCTCCTGGGCCAAGACATATTCCCGGGAGATGTAAATGGTCCCTGAAGGGGTTGAGCTCCAACCATTCCAGTATAGCTTTCCCACAACACCCGTAACCCATCGCTGGTTCCAGGGATCTTGGACCCTGATGTTGAAGGTCCCATCCTTCCAGAAAAAGGAACCAGCCCTGACCTCATTATAGGCATCATGGATGACACAGCCTCTCCAGTGGCAACCCCCATAGATGTCGACATCTTGATTATACTCGTCTGGGTTCCGCTGGTCGTAAGCAAAACAGACATAGGGTCGGCCACCAATGGACACTGACCGGAGGTCAACAGTCATCAGGATCTCCGTCTGAAATCTGACCAGAGGGCAGTCCTGAGATTCTACCTGCTGGGTGACTTGTTTGCTGGCCTGGTAGTAGGTTTCACGGACCTTGAACCTCCACCCATAAGCGGGTAGGGGTGGGTGTAGGTTACTCAGGGCCAGGAGGAGAAGGAGGAGGGGGAGGGAGACTAAGGTGGACCTTAGTGGGGGCCCAACACCTCACATTTATAGAAGTCATGCTGCTCCAGGGCCCTCTTGAGTCTGGAGATGTGGTGCCACGATGGATCGCCAAGCAGCTTGGCCTCAGTGGGGGTTGTAAGGATTACATTGTGAGGTCCCGTCCACCTAGGCTCTAAGGCTTTTGGATGTAGATTCTTAAGGAGGACTGAGTCACCAGGATGAAGGGCTGGTCCTCGGGAGTCCTGGTCGGTTGGTTTCTGGCTTGGGCAGAAACCTGTCAGCGTGTTCTCGGAGCAGCTGCCTGAGTAAGGACAGATATGGAAGATAAGTACCCAGGGGAGGAGGATCAGTAGGGAGACGGTGGTTGAGCAAGAAGGGTTTCCCATATAGAAGTTCAAAAGTACTTAAGAATTTGGGGCTCCTTGGTGTAGCCCGGATTCTGGTCAGGGCTATGGGCAGGAGGTCCGGCCAGGAGCTGTGAATTTCTAGAGAGAGTTTAGTTAGATGGTCTTTAAGGAGACCATTAATCCTCTCGATCTTACCCGATTATTGTGGTCGGTAGGGTATGTGTAGTTTCCAGGAGATGCCAAGAGAGGTGCTAAACTGCTGAACAACCATTGATATAAAAGCTGGGTCATTGTCTGATTGGATGGAGGTGGGGAGGCCAAACCTTGGGATTATGTGTGTTATTAGGGTCTCAGCCACCACTTCAGCAGTTTCCTTGCGGGTTGGAAAGGCCTCTACACGCCCTGTCAGGGTGTCTACCATGGTAAGCAGATACCTGGTCTTTTTGTGGGGAGGCATATGGGTGAAGTCTACCTGCCAGTCCTGCCCTGGGAGGTTTCCCCTCATTTGATGGGTGGGAAAGTTGGGGCACATCCCTCCCTGGGGTGAGACAGCCGCACACATGGGGCAGGAGGAGCAGGCACTTGTGATCACTTCTCGCAGTGTGGGCAAGGTGAAGAGGGGTTCGAGGAACCTCCAAAGTGCCAGTGGTCCAATGTGCAAAGACTGGTGGATCTGTTGGGCAATGGCCCCTGCCTGGGCCCAAGGAAGGGTGATTTTGTTATTTATAAAGATCCATCCCTCAGGACCGGGAGAGCCTCCCCACTGTAGAAGTTTGTTTTTCTCTTCTTCTATATATTGAGGGGTAATGGAGGGACGAGAAAGGAACAGGATCAGGGCTGGAGACCCTTCACCCTGAGTTAAGCCTCTGGCCACCATGTCTGCTCGGGCATTTCCCCACATAACCAGCAAGGAGTCAGTCTGATGGCCTCGGCAGTGCATGATGGCTACTTGGGAGGGAAGCTGTAAGGCATCAAGTAAGCGGGTTATGAGTCTAGCGTTGATAATAGGTGAGCCTTTAGTAGAGAGAAAGCCCCTCTCCTTCCAGATAACCACGTGGCAATGGGCTATCAGAAAGGAATATTTAGATTCTGTATATATGTTTACTCTCTTCCCTTTGCCTAGGTGTAGGGCGTGGGTCAGTGCGATGAACTTGGCCTTTTGAGAGGTGGTACCCTCTGGGAGTCAGGCTGCCTCTGGGGTCCGCTCGGGTGTTACTACCACATAAGAGGCTTTCCGACATCCCTGGGAGTCCAGGCAGGAGCTCCCAACCACAAACAGAGTTAAGTCAGGATTGGAGAGAGGAGAATCTGAGAGTCCTGCCCAAGGCTGAGTGAGGGCCTCGATGAACTCGGGGCAGGAATGCGTTTCTGCAGGTTGGGTGGAGGCAGCAGGAAGGAGAGTGGCCAGGTTTAGGGCTGGGGACTGGGTCAGGGAGATGTCAGGATTCTCGAGGAATAGGAGATGAAGTTCCTGCATGCGAGAGGGGGCAAGGAGAGATAAGTATCCTGTAGTCTGCGGGTGGAGAAGACCTCTAAGGGTTGTTGGAGGCAGATTTGTTGGGCCTCCTTGGTCAGAATGGCAGCTGCAGCCAGAGCCCGGAGGCAGGGCTGCCATACCAGGACTGTGGGGTCAAGCTGTCTGGACAGGTAGGCGGCTATGGGTGTGAAGGCCAGCCCTAGAGGCTGGGTGAGGACACCAATAGCCATTCCCTGTCTTTCATCAGTAAATAGTGGGAATGGTTTAAAGATGTCCGGGAGGAGGGGGGGGGATGCCAGAAGGGTATCCCGGAGCTTAGAGAAAGCCTGACAAATGAGGGAGGGTGAGGAGAGGGAGCCTGCTGGTGTTTCTTTAGCAGCCTGGTATAGGGGCTTAGCTAGGAGAGCAAAGTTTGGGACCCAATGGCGGAAGAATCCTACCAGTCCCAAAAAGGAAAAGATCTGGTCTGCAGAAGTGGGAGGCTGTAGGTCTCATATTGCCTGTGCTCGGTCAACTGTCAGCCCTTGGGTATTGGGCGTCAGACAGATCCCCAAGTAAGTGACGGTGGGGGCCGACAGTTGCACCTTGGCAGGGGACACATGGTATCCCTTGTCTCCTAGAAAGTTGAGGAGATTAGCTGTATGCCTCTGAGACATGTCCAGGGAGGGGCTGCAGAGGAGGAGGTCATCCACATACTGGAGGAGAGTGCTGGGTTCTAACGAGCATTGATGGAGGTCTCTGGCTAGGCCTGGACAAACAGCTGAGGACTGTCTCTGAACCCCTGGGGCAGGACCGTCCAGGTGAGTTGGAGGGATGCCTGCTCATCTGGGTCCTCCCAAGTAAATGCAAACAGATGGAAAGAGTCTGGGTCCAGAGGGATGGTAAAGAAAGCATCCTTGAGATCGAGGATGGAAAAGTGGGTGGTACTGGATGGGATGAGTGAGAGGAGAGTGTAAGGATTAGGGACCACCGGGTGGATGGGGACCACCGCTTCATTGATCAGTCGGAGGTCTTGAACCAGCCGGTAGGTCCCGTCTGCCTTCCTAACTGGGAGGATGGGGGTGTTGCAGGGAGAGTCAGTAGGCATGAGGAGACCCTGCCCCAGAAGCAGACTAATGAGGGGTCTGAGCCCTTGGCGATGAGTTAGGGAGATAGGAAACTGTGTATGGGAGGGAAACGAGGTGGGGTCCTTGAGTCTGATCTTGACCAGGGCATGATGTCTAGCAAACACTGGAGTAGAGGTATCCCACACTTTTGAGTCAACAAGGGACGCAGGCAGTGTGGGATCGGCATCCCCATGAAGGGAGGGGGCCAGGAGCGGAAGGAGCAGGGAGGCTGAAGGCCTCCGAGTGACCTGCAGAGTGGCCCCTAGTTTGATGAGGATATCTTGTCCTAAAAGGGGCAAGGGGCATGAAGTCATGACTAAGAACGAGTGGGTTATAGGGCTATCATCGAGGAGACAGGGAAGCGGTCCAGTGGCTAGTGGGCAGGTGGATTTGCCATCAATACCCATGACTGAGATCATGGAAGGAAAAAAGGCCCCTGAAAAGGAGGGCAGGACAGAGAAGGAGACCTGCTTACCTACTACCTTTAGCGTTACCCTGGGCTTGGTGAGGGTGATGGTGGTCATCGAGTCCGGGCACCTTCAGTCTTTGGCCAGTCCCAGCATGGCCAGCGGTGGGTCATGACCTGGAAGGGTGGCCCCTCCATGCTGAGGCACAGAGGGCCCTTCACTTTTCCAGAGGCAGTCACTTTTCCAGTGGCTGCTTTGACTGCACGCCGGGCAGGGCTTGGTTGGAGCCCAGCACTGCTTTGCCCAGTGGCCTTCATTTCTGTATTTGAAGCATTCTTCAGGTGGCATTTAGCCTCTTATTGTACCCCCTTGGGGTCATGCGCAGCTGCTGTCGGCTGCAGGGCCACAACCAGGGCTTGGGTCTGTAGGCCTACCTTCTGTCGAAGGTGAGCCTCCCGATCTGACTCTGCCTGCTCCTCACGGGCATTAAAAACCTTAAAGGCCATGTTCACTAGATCTTGGACCTGGGTCTGAGGGCCATCCTCAGCCTTTTTTAACTTTTTTCGAATATCTGGGGCTGATTGCAAAATGAAGTGGGTGGCTAAAACTGTTGCTCCAGCCAGAGACCCAGGGTCCAGATGAGTATTCAAGGTCAGAGCCTCAGTCAGCCTGTTAAGGAAGACCGCAGGGTTCTCATCTGGGCCTTGAGTGATTTCTCTCAGTTTGTCATAATTAACTACCTTGTGGGAGATGGCCTGTAGGCCGGCCATCAGGCATTGGAGCATCTGGTCTCAGCGTTGGCACCCGTTTTGCCCTTCAGGGGTATCTAGTTGATACTCCCAGCCCGGCTCCTGGCGAGGAACGGCCTCTGCCCCCACCAGCATATTGGCATCTGTAAGGTGAACCTGATCTGCGTGGTCCATTGCTGCCCCCAAGACTCTCTCCCTTTCATCTGACGTTAGGGTGGAAGAAAGAATGATGTGGATATCATGCCAGATGAGGTCATAGGCTTGAAAGAGGTATCGGAATTCCTTGATGAACAAGGTGGGGTTGGTGGAAAAGGACCCCAGCCGCTTCTCAATCTGGGAGAGATCCGACAGAGAGAAGGGAACATGCACTCTGACTACTCCCTCAGACGCTGCAACTTCCTGGAGGGGACAGAGGATAGGAGGGGCCTGCGAACGCATGTGTTTACTGACTGGGGAAGCAGGCGAGGGTGGGGGAGGAGGAGTTGCCTGGTGACTTGAGCTTCCGGGTCCTGCAGAGGCCGGCCGGCCGGCGCGCGGGCAGTGGGTGGAAGAGGGGGAGGTCAGCAGGTAGGTGAGAAGGCATTGCTGGAAGGGGGTTCGGTAGGGAAGGGGAGGAGAGGGTGCAGATGGTGAAGTGGAAGGGGCTTTGGGGGAAGGGCCTGGGTAGGGAGGCGGACGAGTCGGAGGGAAGGAAAGATTTTTTGGGGGTTCAGATAAGGCAGAAAGTGGAGGAGTTTCGGTAGGCAGAGTAGGTTTCTCACGAGCCAGGAGAACCTGGGCCGTGGAGCAGGAAGAGCAGAGGGAGGGACGAGAATGCAGACAGAGAAATGCATGGGCATATGGGGCCTCGAGCCACTTCCCGGTTCGTCGGCAGAAATTACTGAGGTCGGTAAGGATGTTAAAGTCAAAGGTCCCATTTTCAGGCCATCTTGACCCATTGTCCAATTCATACTGAGGCCATGCTATGTTACAGAAATAAATGAGGCGTTTAGGACACAGATCCTGAGACAGGCCCAGTTTAGCCAGGTTGGCGAGCAGGCACCCTAGAGGTGTGCTCTGATCAGGTTTAGAATTTCAATTACCCGTGCTTGATACCTGAGGTCAGTAGCTGGGGCTAAAGGGCCAGCGTCCTAGCCATTTAGCCAGGGCTATGAACAGATGGAGGAACCAGGGGAAGATAGGGACGTCTCCACTACCTCCCAGGGTCCGGAGGAGCCCTTCTTGGAAGGGTCCGGAAGGCAATCTCTGACGCAGCCGCGTTTTACGGACAGAGACGCCAGTAGGCGACCATCAGGGACCGGCATGGGGCGGGACTTACCGCTAACAGAAAGCTGCCAAGCCGAGGAAGCTGCCAAGCTGGGGAAGAAACCAGGGGGGGTCTTGAGCCACTAGGAGGGAGAAGAGGGCACCCCGAGCTATGGAGGGACAGCCAGATGAGGTGCTCGCGCTTCCCGGGTTTCACGGCACCAAATGTAAAGTTCATGGCTCAGGAAACAAAGAGGGCTGAGTCAGTCAGAAAGGAGGAAAAGAGAAGCTTTAATCTGCATCACTGGGCAAGATCCACGAGTCCCAAAGGCGGGGCCAGTGAATTCATGCCAACAGGGAGGGAGGCACTTTTTTTTATACAGCTGTTTAGTGAGGGGTGGGGGGCATGAGCTGTGGGAGTTCCCGCTGTGGGGGTAGTCATGGTTTCTGGGAAGGAGTCTGTGTCACCATCTGTCTGGCACGTTGACCTGTTAGGAATTCCAGGGAGAGTCCAGTATCTCTGTCACCATCTGTCTTCCCATGGCATGCATCTGCTCCTGGGCTTCCCTTCGACCTAACAAAGTGTCTTTTGCTTCATCCGAGTTTTAATGCCCCATGGGAGCTGGTTAAGGACTCCACTTGTCTGTTCTGTCTTCCAATTCTGGGTTTCCTGTTAGGGATTTATGTGCTGACCTCTATCATTTACTCTCTTTTGGCCTTTAGTACCCTGCTTGAAGGTCCAAGCGATCCTCCGCTTGTCTCTGTCTCCACAGGCTTTGGCTACAAGCAGGCAGCGCTAATTTTCCCACTTTGCCTGTCTGAATGCTGTCAGTCTTAATCACTCAAGTGTCTGTTTCTGACAGGGCTTTAGGTGGGGTTGGTGCTGTTTCACTTTCCTGACCCAGAGCTACTCCTCCACAAGTGGCCCAAAATATTACTTTGTCCTTGATTGGACAGAGATTCTTGTATGGAGACCAATGGGGTTGGCTGGCAACCTGAATTTTTTATCAGTCTGGCTCCCAGAGTAGTGGGGCAAATGGCCCCTCTTCCAATCCAGTCACTGAGGGCTCCTTGAGACTATTCAGACCTGTAAGGTTGGCCTCTGCCTTTGTTTCCTCTGTAAAGCTCATTATGCAGGATGTGGCGGGCTATATCATCTGCCCCAAGGCTACTGGGAGGGGCTAGCTCTTCTAGGGAGAAATGGCTGTTTAGGTGTTGAAGCTTAAGAATGTCCCAATGCAGGAGTCCTGGCCACAACTCCCCACCTGCCCTGCTACCCTTCCCCACCTCTCCTCAGGTACCTCAAGTCCATGCCTCCCTCCCTGTGCCAGAGCCTCGTGAGTGATTGCAATAGAAAGGTCCTCTGTTCTGGTTTAGAGAATAAAATCAAAGACAACAATGAAGCTGTGTCTTTCTTTCCCCCCATAACAGCGCTACTTTCCCCTCCCAGCACAGCCTTTTCATGGGAGTCTTTCTCCTAGCAACCCTTTGCAGCTGTGGTCTCAAGTCCAGACTCTCAGGCAGCCCTGCAGCTTTTCTTTTTCATAGTTGGATGTTATGCCTATAGCCAAGGGATGCGACTCTGGTGAGAGCTGGCCACACTTCTGACCAGTCTCCAGGCATTTTCTGTCCCTTGTTGATATACGTTGCCTCCTCAGCTGGGCCTAATTTGTTAATTCCTGGCCGATGTTCTTCACTTTAGTTGTGAGAGAGAGAGAGAGAGAGAGAGAGAGAGAGAGAGAGAGAGAGAGAATGAGAATGAATTACATGCCAAGGAGTTACCATTAAAATGTCAACTGACTTCTCAAGAGAAACACTTCAGGCCAGAAGGGAGTGTCATGAATTACTTGAAGTAATGAAAAGCAAGGGCCTAAAACCAAGACTACTCTATCCAGCAGGCTATCATTTGAAATTGAAGATGAAATAAAAAGCTTTCCAGACAAAACCAGTTTAAAAGAGAACATTACCACCAAACCAGCAAAGCAAGAAATGTTAAAAGGACTGCTTTAAAAGAAGAAAGGGAGAGAGATAGGATCACAGGCGTAAAGAAAATTAAAATGGCAATAAATAAATACCTATCAATAATAACCTTAAATGTAAATGGATTAATGTTCCAGTAAGAAGACATAAGGTGACTGATTGGGTAAGAAAATATGACCCATATATATGCTGTCTAAAGGAGAACCACCTCAAAACAAAAGATATACACAGACTGAGAATGAAAGTATGTAAAAATATATTCCATGCAAATGGAAAAGGGAAAAAAGCTGGAGTAGCAATACTCTGACAAAATAGACTTCAAAACATATGCCATAACAAGAAACAAAGAAGGCCAATTCATAATACTCAGGGAATGATTCAACAAGAAAACATAACCCTTGTAAACTTACATGCACCCAATAAAGCAGCACCCAACTACATTAAAAGCTATTGGTGGTCTTTAAGGGAGAGATTGACAGCAGTACAGTCAAAGTGGAGGACTTTAACACTCCACTGACATCACTAGCTAGATCTTTCAGACACAAAATTAATAAGGAAATAGAGACCTTAAATGACAGGCTAGATCAGATGGACCTAATGGATATTTAAAGAACATTTCACCCCAAAGCAACAATATACATTCTTCTCCAGTGCAAATGGATCATTCACTAAGATAGACCACATGTTAGGGTGCAAAAAAAGTTTACACAAATTCAAGAAGATTCATATAATACCAAGCTTCTCAGATCACAGTGGCATGAAATTAAAAATCAACTACAATAAAAAAAAACCCTCAAAAACACTCAAATATATGAAGGCTAAATAGCATGTT
Organism: Myotis daubentonii; assembly: GCF_963259705.1. Classification (NCBI taxonomy): domain Eukaryota; kingdom Metazoa; phylum Chordata; class Mammalia; order Chiroptera; family Vespertilionidae; genus Myotis; species Myotis daubentonii. Next base: position 97,261,766 of record NC_081861.1, on the reverse strand, counting down.
ATTAAACAATTAATGGGTTACCAATAAGATCAAGCAAGAAATTAAAAACTTCCTGGAAACAAATGAAAATGATCATATAACCTCCCCAAACCTATGGGACATGGAGAAACAGTTCTGAGAGAGAACTTCATAGCACTACAGGCCTACCTCAAAAAATAAGAAAAAGGACTAATAAACTATCTAACCCTACAACTAAATGAATTAGAAAGATAAAAACAAGAAAAGCCCAGAGGAAGTAAATAATAAAGATAAGCGTAGAAATAAATGACATAGAGACTAAAAAAAAAATCAATAAATCCAAGAGCTGGTTCTTTGAAAATATAAATAAGATCGATGAACCTCTGGCCATACTCACCAGGAAACAAAGAGAGAGGACCCAAGTAAATAAACTCATAAATGAAAGAGGTAATATAAAAAGGGACACCACAGAAAAACAAAGGATTGTAAGCAAATACTATGAACAGCTTTATGCTAAAAAACTGGACAACCTGGGTGAAATAGAAAATTCCAAGAAACATACAATCTTCCCAAACTCAATCAGGAAGAATCAGAAAACCTGAATAGGCCAATAACAACTAATTAATCCTGGACCGAATGAATTTACAAGTGAATTTTACAAAACATTCAAAAAAGAACTAACACCTGCCCTCCTCAAACTATTCCAAAGCATTCAAGAGAAAGGAACAGTTCCAAACTCTTTTTACGAAGCCAGCATGATCCAAAATCAGATAAAGGCTCTACAAAGAAAAAAATTACAGGCCAATATCCCTGATTAACACAGAGGCTAAAATCTTCAACAAAATATTAGGAAACTGGATCCAGCAATACATTAAAAAGATCATACATCATGATCAAGTGGGATTTACTCTGAGAATGCAAGGCTGGTAAATGTTCACATCTCCATGCATGTGATGCATCACATAAACAAACTGAAGGATAAAAACCACATGATCATATCAATAGAAGCAGAAAAACAGTCAACAAATCCAGAACAATTTTTTGATAAAAACTCTCAGTAAACTGGGAATAGAGGAATCAAACCTCAGCATAATAAAGGCTATATGTGACAAACCTACAGCCAACATAATATTAAATGAGCAAAAACAAGAAGCATTTCCCTTAAGAACAGGAAAAAGACAAGGTTGTCCACTTTCATCACTCTTATTCAACATAGTACTGGAAGTCCAAGCCACAGCAATCAGACAAGAAGAATAGATAAAAGGCATCCAAATTGGAAAGGAGGAAGTAAAACTCTCATTATTCACAGATGACATGATATTTTTCATGGAAAACCCTAACAACTTCACCAGGAAACTACTAGACTTAATAAGTGAATTCGGCAAGGCAGCAGAATACAAAATCAACATCCACAAATAGATGGAATTTTTATACACCAATAATGAACTCTTGGAAAGAGAAACTAAAAAAAAAAAAAAATCCCATTTACCATTGCAACAACAGAAGATACTTAAGAATAAACTTAACCAAAGATATAAAAGACCTGCACTTGGAAAACTATAGGACATTGATAAAAGAAATAGAGGAGGATACAAACAAATGGAAGGGTATGCCATGTTCATGAGTTGGAAGAATTAACATCATTAAAATGTCCATACTACCCAAAGCAATTTATAGAGTCAATACAATCCCTATTAAAATGCCAATGACATACTTCACAGAGCTAGAACAAATACTCCAAAATTTATATGAAACCATAAAAGACCCCAAATAGCTGCAGCAATCTTGAGAAAGAAAAATGAAGTAGGAGGTATATCAAAGTATACTACAAAGCCATTATAACCAAAACAGCCTGATGCTGGCACAAAAACAAGCATATAGAACAATGGGTCAGAACACAGGCCCCAGAAATTGACCCACACTATTACAGTCAATTCATATTTGACAATGGAGTTAAGACAGTCTTTCCAACAAATGGTGCTGGGAAAACTGGACAGACACATGCAAAAAGATGAAACTAGACCACCACCTTACACCATAATAAGAATAAACTCAAGGTGGAAAAATACTTAAATGTATGGCATGAAACCATAAAATTCTTAGAGGAGAGAACATAGGCAATAAAATCTCAGACATCTTTCATAGCAATATGTTATGGATACATCTCCTAAGGCAAAGGAAACTAAGAGGAAAATAAATAAATGGGGCTGCATAAAAATAAAAGGCTCCTGCACAGCAAAAGAAACCACCATCAAATTGAAAAGGGAACCCACTGAATTATATCGGGTTAATCCAAAATATACAAAGTACTCATAACTCAACAAAAAGAAGACAAACAATCCAATGAAAAAGACCTGAAGAGATGACAGAGGAATGGTGGCATAAGGGCGTATCTATCCTCTCCCCCTAACATTTCAACAAAACAACCACCTATAATTCAATAAAGAAGTCCCTGCCCAACACAGATGCACGCCTGAACGACCTGCACACTGGAACAACTAAGGTGGGATCCTTGGAATAAGTGGGGAGACAAGAGAAGGGAGGGAAGCTGAACACGGCTACAGTGTAGCAGCGAGTCCACAGTGCAGCTGGGAACTTATGGCAGCAGTTGTGAGCATTTTCTTCAGCCAGTCTGGACCAACAGAGAACTAACCCAGCAAGTTGCTGGCTGTTGGAATAGCCACTGGAGCAGCAGCATTGTGTGGTCATGCAGACAAACAGTGAGAGAGTGTCTGAACTGTGGGGGCATGTTGTGAATGGGATCTGAGCTGCATGCGTGAGCTGTGAGTCAGCAGAGGTCCTCTCTACAGAGTCACTCCCCACTGCTGGACCTGGCTGCCAGCTTTCAGGCAAAGAACATAGAGCGCAGAGCCCTGCCACTGATTAGATTCCCAAATCTTGCCTCTCGTTGACCTTGGAGTTGTTTCCAGGAGTATATTATCTGTAGGCCAAGAGATGTTTCAGTAGAAACAGTTTCCTCTGTGGCTGGGCCCTTGGAGGTTAGGGACTGCCATTACTGTGAGGGAAAAACAAACTTCACCCCCAAGCAGCAGATGCAGTACAACCCTACGGAAGCCTCAGAGGCTCAAAACTGTGAGGCCACAGAGGAAAAAAAATCTTGAAATTCAGTGCTATGTACTGGAACAGAGTAGGAAGACCTCAGAGATAAATGGGAAAACAAAGAACAATGAATGCCGTGAACAACCACAGAACAATGATGATCAGAAAGAAAATGAAAAATCCCCAGAAAATAGGCTGGGACACATGGAATTATGTGAGTTGAATGACAGAGATTTCAAAATTGTAGTTCTGAAAATACTCAATGAGATGCAAGAAAATACTGACAAGCAACTCAGCTCACTCAGAAAGTAAATCGATGAACAAATTGAGTATTTATCCTGAAATTGATTTTTAAATAAAGAATATAGCAGAAATCCTGGAAATGAAGCAGGCAATTAAAAAATTTAGAGTGAAATGATGAGCTTAGAAAGCAGAACCAACCGGTTACTGGAAAGAAGTAGTGATATTGAAGACAGGAATCAAGAAATGATGCAGAGGGAAGAAGAGAAAGACCTGAGAATAAATAAGAAATAGCCCTATGAGACCTCTCTGATTATATATATATATATATATATATATATATATATATATATCAGAATAATAGGCATAGCAGAGGAGGAAGACAGAGAGTATGGAATGGAGAGTCTATTAAAACAAATAGTGGATGAGAACTTCCCAAATCTACGGAAAGAACTAGATCCTCGTTTTGGGAAAATGGCAGCTGGCAGGACAGATGTGAAGGAGAGGGTGTGAGTGAGTGATGGGTGAGAGGAGAGTGTGTGGATGTGTGTGGTGTGTGTGTGAGTGAGTGAGGGACAGTTAAATCTGGCTGGAGTATCAGAGGCTGGCAGACCAGGCTCTCTGGACAAGGAGCACCTATCACTGCCTCATGCACTCCCTGGGCTGCGGGGCTTGGGCACAGGGCCCTTGCCATCTTGAAGGGGAGAGTGGCCTCTTCTAGAAACTCATCAGTACCACCACCAAGACTGGCCTTGGATACTGCCTGTGACCCTGCAGCCACTCCAGCCAAAATCCTGCTGCCCTGCCTCCAGACCTGCAGACCCTAGGACTTCCACCTCCACAGGTGCATGGCTCCCACAGCAGTAAGTGCAACTTCCCCCTCCACGGCTGCTGACCTTCAGACACCTCAGTTCTGCCTTCCCAGCATGCAGGCCTCCTGAGCCCACTGCCCCACAGGCAGCTCTTGGGTGCTGCTGTGAGCCCCCGCTGGGTGCGCTCCTATCCAAACAAGGGAACACAGCCACAGCAGTAGAAATTGGGACCACCCCCTTCCTGGTTGCCTACCCACAGACACCATGGGTCACACGGCTTCAGCACGAGGACCCCTCTGAGTGTGCCACCCTGGCAAATGGCCCTTGGGTGCCTTTGTGAACCACCGCTGGGTGTGCACAAATTGAACCAAGGGGACAAGGCCCTAGCAGCAAAAACTGAGTCTTCCCACTTCTCAACTGCCAACTGCCCGACACCACAGTCACACATTTCCAGTGTGCAGGCCTCCTGAGCCCACCACCACAAAGATGGCTCCCAGGTGCCTCTGTGAGTCCCTGCTGGGCACGTGTGAATCCAACCAAGGGCGCACAGCCCTGGTAGTAGAAGTTGGGACTTCCCCCTCCCTGGCTGCTGACCTCTGGATACCACAGTTGCACCTTTCCAGCACGCAGGCCTACTGAGCCTGCTGCCCCTATAGGCAGGTCCTGGGTGCCTCCATGAGACTCTACTGGGAGCACCCGTATCCAAACAAGGGTGCACATCCCTGGCAGTAGATATTCAGACTTTCCCGTGCTCAGCTACCTGCCCATAGACACTGTGGTTGCATGGTTTTGGCACACAAGCCCCCTAAGTCCGTTGCCCTGGCAGGCAACTCCTGGGTGCCTCTGTGAGCCGCCACTAGGTGCACTCATATCCAACCAAGGTTTCAAGGCCCTTGCACAGAAACTCGGACTTCCCCCTCAACTGCTGATCTCTGGTCACCACAATCACACCGTTCCAGTGCGCAAGCCCCCTGAGCCCACTGTCCCAGCAGGCAGCCCCCAGATGCCTCTCTGAGCCACCGCAAGGCACAACTCCAGCTGTCATAATCTAGTCCCTGTGGTAGTGCTGCGCCAGCACACAGGTCCAGTGGGACCACTGCCCCAGCCGACAGCTCCTGGGTGCCTCTTTAAGCAACCATAGGGTGCGCATATTCAACCAAGGATGCACAACTCCAGAAACAGAAACTGGGACTTCTCACTCTGCAGGGCCGGTGGCACACCAAAATCGCTCTGATCCAGCTTGGGGGACCCCACAAGCACACACCCCTGGTAGATGGCTCTTGGGCCCCTCTGTGACCTGCCACTAGGCGTGCGCCTCTCCAACCAAGGGCACATGACTCCCTCAGCAGGATCCATGACATCCCTCTCCTGCCTGCCTACCTTTGGACACCTTGGTGAGTTATTGAAGACTCGTATCCCTGGACAAGGTCACATTGTATTAGCCACAGACTCTGAGATTCCCACATCCCTAGCTGCTGGATCCTGAAACCCCTTGTGATTCAGAGAGGGCAATCACTTTGGCCAGTGTCCCACTGCCTCAACCACAGACAACAAGATACCTGCCCCCCACTGTCATAGGCTCTGGGTCCCTCATAGTGAATGCAGAGTGATGCTAATACAGCAAGATTCACACAACACCAGCCAAGGTCACAATACTTGAGCCTCAGGCCCCAAGACTCCTTCCTTCCAGGCCATGGACTCTGGGAACCCACAGTGAGCACATAACAGTGAGACCTCAGGCAACCTTTTCCACAAGAGCCAGAACCATGATCACATCCAAAACAGCTTGCACAACAAAGCCGGGGGTGAGTCACGCTGCCAAACTGTGATGAGACTTCATTCACGAATAAGAAACTAACATTCAAGACCCAACTACATAAATAGAACCCAAATAGCTCAGGTAGGGAACTCCGTTAGATCAACAAACCCAGGAGACCTGAGAGAACGCAACACTGGGTCCCCAAAATCACCAACTACATAGCACCACCCCCAAAAGAACCTGGATAGCAAAGCAGTTGAAAGACATAGAAACAATTAAAACATTACAGCAAAAAAAAAAAAATGGGGAGACAAAAAAATCAATCCCCAAAGGAAAGAGAAAGAGTAATCACCAGAAAGGAATTTAAATGAAATAGAGGCAAGTAACATGTCAGAGAAAGAATTCAGAGTAATGGTCATAAGGATGCTCAAACTGCTGGATGACAAATACACAAAACAATGAGAATTGTAAGGAGCTTAATAATGTCACCAACATGAAGAGGAACCAAGAGGAAATGAAGAATGACCAAGCTGCCATAAAGAACACAATGGAAGGCTTAAACAGTAGACTAGAAGAGGCTGAGGACCACATCTGTGAATTAGAAGACAAGGTAGGAAAAAACACACAAACACAGTAGTAACTGGAAAGAAAACTTAAAAATCAGGAGGAGAGCCTAAGGGAGCTTTGGGACAACACAAAATGAAACAACATCTGTATCAAAGGGGTACCAAAAGGAGAGGAAGCAGAGCAAGTAATAGAAAACTTGTTTGAAGAAATAATGACAGAAAAATTTCCTGATGTTTGCAAGAAAAAAAAAAAACATGCAAGTCCAAGAAGCATATAGAGTCCCAAATAAGATGAACCCAAAAAGACCAACACCAGCATACATCATAAATAAATTGGCAAACATCAACAAAGTAAGTATCTTAAAGACTGCCAGAAAGAGAATGTTATCTACAAGGGATCTCCCATTAGAATATCAACTGATTTTGCAACAGAAAGACACCAGACCAGAAGTGGATGGAATGAAATATAGAAAGTGAAGCAAAGCAAGGGATTGAATCCAAGAATACTATACCCAGCAAGGCTACCATTCAAAATTGAAGGTGGAATCAGGAGATTCACAGACAAAAAAGGGCTAAGAAACTTTATTATCACCAAGCCAGCAATGCAAGAAATGCTAAAGGGACTATTGTAAAAAGAAGAAATACAAAGGTAATAAAGAACACATGCATAAATAATAAAATTGGCGACAAACCAGTACTTATCTATATATATATACAAACCCAGAACAATCAGGACAACCAGAATGACAGGTGGCTATGACATGCACTGTGTCAGCCAACCAGCTTGATCCAGGCTGAATCGCCCCCAACACCCCAATCAGGGCGGGGCCAACCAGCCAACCACCTTAGCTGGCAGAAATTTGGGGTTCGGGGATGTTGGAGGTGCTTGTGTTGGGCAGCTGCGTGGGAAAAGCTCTCCTTTGGTGGTAGTGGATCCAGGATCAGGGCACCAGAGTCGGGGATGGGGTGGGGATGCTTTCCTGGTGTCCAAAGCAGTCCCTACGGGCCACGCACAGCACTGGGGCATCTGGCCTTGGTGGAGCAGTGGCAGGAATAGGGGCCGCGGGGCACAGGGTGCAGTGGAACACAGTAGCCAGGAGGCTCAAGGCCTGACCTGGTCTTTTATCCCACCTACTGGGCCCAGCAGCACCAGCAGGTGGGCCATGGTGTGCAGCAAGGTGCTGGACCGCTGACAAGAATGGAAACAAGCCAGGAGGACAAGGCTCTGTGCCAGCCAGAGCCCTGAGCATCATGGGCGGGGTGGGAACTGGAAACCCTAGCAGAGTGGGTGGGGCTGAAGCCTTGCACCATTTTGGCCTTGGTCTTGGAATTCTGTGGGCAACCCGTGTACTGGCTACCAGTGTGTCATAGGTCAGCCCCACTTCAAGAGAGAGGACGTGTTGGAAAGTGGGAATTCCACAGGAGGGATGGGAAATGTTGTGGCCATCTTTAGGAAACACAACTGCCATGGTCTTCAGTAACTATGAACAGATAATCTTTGGTCTCTGTTCTACAGAAGAGGAAGCTGAGACTCAAAGAAGGGAGCCTTCCGCAACACCTCACCAACTACTCATACATGACCCTGTGCAGCATTGTTTTCAATGAAAGTAGAGGATCCAAAATGTTTTTAGATCTTTGCTACTTTAGGCAGGAAATAATTTTGCATAAGGATTTGGTGTTTGGGAAATCATTGGAAAGCTGGAGGAATGTGTATTATGCTGGGCCCCCAGAAATGACTCCCTGATCAGTGGGAGGAGCTGCCACCTCAGCCATAACTGAATTCTAGGACACTCTGGCACAGCTGTGACCTGGAGATCGGGAAACTGTTGCCCCCTAAAGTGCCCTCCAGCTCCCACAAAACAGGTCACTGGGCACTGCCTCTACCACAACTGCCTGTGCACAGCCTGGATTCCACTTCAGAAAACCTTCACATCTCTGCAAACGTGCTCACCAGCAGCAAACAGCCCAAACTGTGGGAAGATGCCTCTGCCCCACTTCTACCTTCAAAATATTGTGAAAGCGCACCCAATCAGCAGAAAAGAATTTATATTCAGAAACCTAGCTGCAAAGGAGTTTGGATGATTTCAGACTTTCATCTAGGAGTGAGATCTTGCCAATGTACCACATGTGACTGGTATTGATAAAAATGGGGCCCGGCTGGTGGGGCTCAGTGGTTGAGCATCAATCTATGAACCAGGAGGTCACGATATGATTCCCAGTCTGGTTTTGGGCTTGATCTTCAGTAGGGCTGTGCATGAGGCAGCTGATCAATGATTCTCATCATTGATGTTTCTATCTATCTCTACCTCTCCCTTCCTCTGAAATCAAATATTTTTTTTAAATGGGGCCATGCTATATATATGTGTTATAATGAGTTTTTCACTTCTTAGATCACTAATGCTTTTCCTGTTAAAACCATACTTATAGAATATTATTAATTTACTAGAGGCCTGGTGCACAAAAATTTGTGCACTGAGGGCGGGGGGAGGTGTCCCTCAGCCCAGCCTGCGCCCATTCACAGTCCAGGACCCCTTGGGGGATGTCCACCTGTCGACTTAGGCCTACTCCCCGGGGATCAGGCCTAAGCTTGCAGTCAGACATCCTTCTGGCAGTCAGGGAGCCCTCAGGGGATGTCCAACTAAAGACTTAGGCCCCCAAGGGATCAGGTCTAAACTGTTAGTTGGACATTCTTAGTGATGCCACAGAGGTGGGAGAGGCTCCTGCCACCACCACTGCGCTGGCCAGCCATGAGCCAGCTTCTGCCTGAGTGGCACTCCCTATATGGAAGTGCACTGACCACCAGGGGGCAGCTCCTGCATTGTCTGCCCCCTGGTGGCCAGTGCGCATCATAGCAACCGGTCATTCTGCCATTCAGTCAATGTGCATATTAGCCTTTTATTATTATTATATAGGATGTCCCTATTTCCCCCCTTTTGCCCCCTCTACCCAGCTCTTGCCCCCCACTTCTCTCTGGCCATCACCATACTGTTGTCTGTGTCCATGGGCTGTGCATATATATTCTTTGGCTAATCCCTTCTTTAAATTCACTTCTTTAAATTTGTATTTTCAGATAAGTGCTTATAACTGCACTATTATATATTTTCTATTATATCATTTAGAATTAAGATATTTTTTAATTGAACCCTTGTAAATTTAAGCACAATTTAATAAATTATGCTAGAAGCAATTAGGAGATTTTTCATGTAATGCATACACATTTCAATTAATATTTTATTAATTTCTAATTTTTTAATATTTTAATTTGAAATAATCTCATACATGTAAAAAAAACCTATAAAATACTACAGCATATTATATGTACCCTTATCCCAATTTCTTAGGTGTTAATAATTTAAACATAACCATTATACAACTAACAAAATTTGGAATATAGTTTTCTTATAATCTCTTTAATGTTAATCCATTTACTTTGTTTTTGTTAATAAATAGACTGATCAGTAGTGATGAAATTGAAACAACCACCAAAAACCTCCCAAAAAACAAAAGTTCAGGACCAGATGGCTTCACCAGTGAATTCTACCAAATGTTCAAGGAAGAATTAAAGCCTATTTTTTGCAAACTCTTCCAAAAAATTGAATAAGAGGCAATACTTCCTAACACATTCTACGATACCAATATAATCCTAATACCAAAACTTGGCAAAGATAACACGAAAAAGAAAACTACAGACCAATATCCCTGATGAATATATATGCAAAAATCCTAACCAAAATACTAGCTTATCTAACATAATAGTACATCCAAAAAATAATACATCATGATCAAGTGGGATTCACTCCGGGGGCACAAGGATGGTTCAACACTCACAAATAAGTCAACATAATACACCACATTAACAGAAGAAAGGATAAAACTCATATGATCTTGTCAATAGATGCAGAAAAAAGCATTTGATAAGATACAATATTCATTTATGATTAAAACACTCAATAAAATAGGAATCGAAGGAAAGTTCTTCAACTTAATAAGGCCATATATGATAAACCCTCAGGCAATATCATACTCAATGGTGAAAAACTCAAAGCTTTTCCCCTAAGATCAGGAACAAGGCAAGGATGTCCACTCTCATCTCTCTTATTCAACATAGTACTGGAAGTACTAGCCAGAACAATAAGGCAAGAGAAAGAAATAAAAGACATCCAAATAGGGAAGAAAGAAGTCAAACTGTCATTTTTTGTGGATGACATGATACTGTATGTGGAAAACCCTAAACACTCTACCAAAAAACTGCTGGAAACAATAAACAAATACGGTCAAGTTGCAGGATACAAAATCAACGTACAAAAATCCATTGCCTTCCTGTATACCAACAACAAAACTTCAGAAAAAGAAATGAGGAAAACAATTACTTTTGCAGTTGCATCCAAAAGAATATCATACCTAGGAATAAACTTAACAACGAATGTGAAAGACCTATATACTGAAAATTACAAAACATTATTAAAAGAGATTGAAAAAGATGCAACAAAATGGAAAAACATCCTGTGTTCATGGATTGGAAGAATCAACATAATTAAAATGGCCATTTTACCCAAAGCAATATACAGATTTAATGCAATCCCCATCAAAATCCCAATTTCATTTTTTAAAGAAATAAAATGAGAAATCATCAGATTTGTATAGAACCACAAAAGACCCAGAATAGCAGAAGCAATCCTGAAAAAAAATAAAAAGAACAAGGCTTGAGGTATTACGCTACCTGACTTCAAAATATGCTTCAGAGCTACAATAATCAAAACAGTATGGTATTGGCAGAGAAACAGTTACAGAGATCAATGGAACAGAATAGAGAGCCCAGCTATAAAACCACACATATATGGACAGATAATTTTCAACAAAGGAGCCAGAAATGCACATTGGAGTAAAGATAGTCTTTTCAATAAATGGTGCTGGGAAAACTGGAAAGCCACATGTAAATGAATGAAACTGGATTGCAGTTTGTCCCCATGTACAAAAGTTAATTCAAAATGGGCCAAAGTCTTAAACATAAAACCCAAAACTATAAGTCACATAGAAAAAAATTGTAGGTAGCAAACTTATGGACCTGGGTGGTAGAGAACATTTTATGGACTTGACCCCAAAGGCAAGGGAAGTAAAGGAAAAAATAAATGAATGGGACTATATGTAACTAAATAGCTTTTGCACTGCAAAAGAAATGGACAACAAAAGAAACAGGCAGCCAACCTGATGGGAGATATTTTCCAATAGTAGCTCTGACAAAGGTTTAATTTCCAAAATATATAAAGAACTCGTAAATCTCAACACCAAACAAACAATCCAATCAAAATGTGGGCTGACGACCTGAAAATACACCTCTCCCAAGAAGACATACAAACAACCAATAGATATATGAAAAGATGTTCAACCTCACTGGCAATCAGGGAAATGCAAATTAAAACTACAATGAGATACCACCTTACACCAGTTAGAGTGGCCACTATCAGCTAGACAAGCAACAACAAGTGTTGGAGACATTGTGGAAAAAAGGAAACCCTCATTCACTGTTGGTGGGAATGTAGACTGGTACAACCACTATGGGAAGCAGTCTGGTGATTCCTCAAAAAATTAAAAATAGAGCTACTATACGACCCACCAATCCCACTCCTGGGTATAGACCAGCCGTGGGCAAACTATGGCCCGCGGGCCGGATCCGGCCCATTTGAAATGAATAAAACTAAAAAAAAAAAAAAAAAAAAAAAAAGACCGTACCCTTTTATGTAATGATGTTTACTTTGAATTTAAATTAGTTCACACAAACACTCCATCCATGCTTTTGTTCCGGTCCTCTGGTCCAGTTTAAGAACCCACTGTGGCCCTCGAGTCAAAAAGTTTGCCCACCCCTGGTATAGACCCAAAAAACTCGAAATTATTTATACCCAAAAATATATGCACTCCTATGTTCATTGCAGCATTATTCATGGTGGCCGAGAGTTGGAAACAGCCAAAGTGTGCTACAATAGAGGACTGGCTAAAGAAGATGATATATATGTATATACTAGAGGCCCAGTGCACAAAGATTTGTGCACTCAGGGGGGGAGGGGTGTTCACTCAGCCCGGCCTGTGCCCTCTCGCAGTCTGGGACCCCTCGGGAGATAATGACCTGCTGGCTTAGGCCTGCTCCTGGGTGGCAGAGAGCAGGCCCAATCCCTAGGTGTAGCCCCTGGTCGGGCTCAGAGCAGGGCCGATTGGGGAGTTGGGGTGCTGCCACCTGTCATGCACAGAGCAGGGCAGATTGAGAGGTTGCAATTCCACCCTCAGTCACGCTCAGGGTAGGGCAGATTGGGGGGTTGGGGCACCGCCCCCTGTCACACTCAAGGCAGGGTTGATGGGGAGGTTGCAGCGCCACCCCCTGTCATGCACAGAGCAGGGTCAATCAGGGAGTTGGGGAGCTACCCCTTGTCACACACAGAGCAGGGCCCATCAGGGGGTTGGGGAGCTCCCCTCTGTCACGCACAGAGTAGGGTCGATAGGGGAGCAGGGGGTTGGGGTGCCACACCCTGTCACACTCAGGGCAGGGCCAATGGAGAGGTTATGGCTCTACCCCGTCACACACAGAGCAGGGCCCATGGGGGGGGCGTTGGGACGCCGCCCTCTATCACCCACAGAGCAGGGCTGATCAGGGGGTTGGGGCACCACCACTGCCACACTCAGGGCAGGGCCGATGGGGAGGTTATGGCTCTACCCCATCACACACAGAGCAGGGCCCGTGGGGGGGGGGTTGGGGTGCCGCACCCTGTCACACACAGAGCAGGGCCGATCAGGGGGTTGGGGCACTGCACCTTGTCACACACTGAGCCGCATTGTGATCAGGGGATTGGGGAGCTCCCCCCATCAGGCACAGAGCAGGGCCGATCAGGGGGTTGTGGCCCCGCCCCCAGTCACACACAGAGCCGCAGGGCAATCAGGGGGTTTGGGTGCTACCCCCTGTCACGCTGATCCTGGTGTCAGGAGGCCTCGCGGCTCTGCTGATGCCAGTGCTGGGAGGCATATTACCCTTTTACTATATAGGATAGAGGCCTGGTGAACAGGTGGGGGCTGGCTGGTTTGCCTTGAAGGGTGTCCTGGATCAGGGTGGGGGTCCCCACTGGGATGCCTGGCCAGCCTGGATGAGGGGATGATGACTGTTTGCAGCTGGTCACACACCCTTCAGGGTGGGGGTCCCCACTGGGGTGCCTGGCCAGCCTGGGTGAGGGGATGATGGCTGTTTGCAGCTGGTCACACACCCTTCAGGGTGGGGGTCCCCACTGGGGTGCCGGGCCAGTCTGGGTGAGGGGCTGAGGGCTGTTTTCAGGCTGGTGGGTGACTGAAGCTCCCAACCGCTCCTTTTGTTCTTTTTTTTTTTTATTCTGGGCCAGCTTTAGCTCTGAGTCTTGGCTCCAGCTCTGAGGCCTCAGCTGCTGAAAGCAGGTATCTGGTTTGTTTGTGTTCTATAATTGAAACATTGTTTCAACTCCAGCTCTGAGATCCTGGCTGGCTGAAAGCATGTTTATGGGGTTTTGTTTAGCTTCTATATTTGTAACAATGTTTCAAACTGCAAGCTCAGAGACCGGCAAGGCAGGCGGGGAATGTTGGATTCCTCCGTCACTGAAGCAAGCAAGCCTCATGTTCGCTTCAAGCTGCCTGGCTGCCGGTCGCCATCTTGGCTGGCAGTTAATTTGCATATCACCCTGATTAGCCAATGGGAAGAGTAGCGGAGGTACGGCTAATTACCATGTTTCTCTTTTATTAGATAGGATATATACATACACACACACACACACACACACACACACACACACACTACTAGTAGGCCTGAACAAAAATCCGTGCGCGAGTAGCTCGCTGCAGCTTGCCTCAGCTGGCCACCCATCCACCACCGCTGGTAGCTCTCCACTGCTCGTAGCTCCTGTAGCTCTCCGCCCACTCCCCTGCCCTCCTGTAGCTCTCTGCTGCTTGAAGATTGGTTGTGACATTATGGCATCCTGGCTAATTTGCATATTCCTCTATTATATTAGATGGAATACTACATGGCCATAAGAAAGGATGAAATAGTGTCATTTACAACAACCTTGGATCAACCTTGAGAACATTATGCAACGTGAAATAAGTCAAACAGAGAAAACTAAGAACTATATGACTTAACTCATATGTGAAATATAAAACTGAAACTTATGAACACATATAGCAGTGTGGTGGTTTCCAGAAGGAGGGGGTGGGGTCCTAATATGAGGTGACAGGCAAAGATTTGACTTGGGATGGTTGCAACATGGTCCTATATACAGATTTTGTAAATTAGTAATCCACACATGTAACCTATATGTTCATGTTGACTAATGTCACCCCAATAAAATTTAAAATAATTTTTAAAAACTACCTGAGTAGACATTGCTCCAAAGAGGACATACAAATGGTCATGAAAAAAAAATGCTCAAACCCCGCAGTGTCCTAAAAAAATATTTTCAAATGTTCCTTCTGCAGCCAGGGTCATCCCTTTCCGCCTGGGAGGTCCCCAGTGGACACCTTGGGCCATGCTGGACACTTTCCACTGCTCAAGCCAGATAAGAGATGCTCGGAGGTGAACAATACAAACTTGGGGATCTTGGAGGGCGGGGGTGCTCTTTCGCTCATGCCCCCACCCTTCAAATCCATCTCTCTGACTTTTACCCTGATTGTTAGTCACCAACTTGTGGCTATTTTTATATTGCTGCTTTCCTCTATAGTTCTGGGGCAATTGGTAAGGGATGAGATTTGATCTCGATCCCCAAGGCAGAATTCTAGGAGCCCAGCAGCAATATCAGATTCATCCCTGTTACTCTGAGTGTCTGCACTTCATCCATTCCCCGGAGATTATACCTGTAGGCTTATGGGGTATGTGCCATGCAGCAAGTTCTGACTGAGCTGTGGGCATCCTCAGGACTGGGTAACAGCACTGCTTTGCGGCGGGGGGGGAGGGGGGAGGGCGGTCCTTCCATAGGAGTACCACCCATGGGCCTGCCCACCCATAGGTGCTGCTGGGAATCTGCAGGGAACATGGGAGCCAAGATGCCAGACAGGCCCAGGAAGGGCATGATCAGACGTGTGTGGGAGACCCGCTCATTGGATTGGGATTTTCTCACTTTTTACAGGACTCTCCAGAGGTGGGGACCAGTCTGGCTTGGAAGTGATAGCTGGGGGTGGTAGGAAGGAAGGAGGGAGAGGCTGATTGTGGTCCCAGGTAAGGCACGTTCTTAGCATTTCATTTCCACATCAGAAGGAACACAGCAATAGCTAAGGGGTGGAACGTGGTGCTGATGCCTGAGGGGGAGTTCCAGAGGACTGGCGTCAGTATCAAGGTCATCCCAGTCATGCACGAATGTTCCACGCTGTTGTAGAATGTTCCAATCTACAATATACAGTAGATTGTACCTGCAGGGTATAGGTGGTGATTTTTCCACACAACTCCCCGCCCAAGTGTGGGGCTGCCCGAATTGAACAGGTCAGGCCAGCACCTTCTGGTGCCCCTCCACCCACTGGAGCCGATCAGTGCTCTACAGGGATCCAGAAGTGGTTATTCAGTGCCAGGATGCTGACGTTTCTGGGAGATGGAGTCAGGGCCAGGTGGTAGGTGGAAGTTTCAAAGGACTTGCCTGTGGACATGCGTGGGTTTCAGTCATTGAGTTGGACTTCACCTGCACTCACTCTCGAGATGGGGGCCCGCCTAGGCAGTATGTGCATGAAGCGCTGCTGTGGGTTTTTCCCAAGCCCACATCCGGAGACCCAGAGGGCAATAGGTAGGGGGTGCGGTGCAGCCACAGGGTCCGAAGGGTGAGTTCCAGGGACTGGTGGTGGCTGATCCATGTTCATTCCAGCTACAACCCAACCACCCAGAACTGCAGTCTGTTCTCTGGAGATTGCACCTGCCAGAGGCAGGAGAGGCTCACACACCACAGCTGCGCTTGCCAGCCATGAACCTGGCTTTTGGCTGAGCGGCACTCCCACTATGGGAGCACACTGACCACCAGGGGGCAGCTCCTGCATTGAACATCTGCCCCCTGGTGGTCAGTGTGTGTCATAGCAGCCAGTCATTCTGGTCGTTCCACGGTAACAGTCGCTGGGCTTTTATATATGTAGATATGCATAGCCCATAGACACGGACAATAGGGTGGTGAAGAACTGGGGTGGGTGTGTAGGGACTGGGCAGAGGGAGGGTAAAGAAAGGGGAACATGGGAGACATCTGTAATAATATCAACAATAAAAACATATTTAAAAAGAAAGTGTACAATCCTATCTAATAAAAGAGAAACATGGTAATTAGCGTACGACCGCTACCCTTCCCATTGGCTAATCAGTGAAATATGCAAATTAACTGCCAGCCAAGATGGCGGCCGGCAGCCAGGCAGCTGGAAGCGAACATGAGGCTTGCTTGCTTCAGTGACGGAGGACTCCAACATTCCCTGCCTGCCACTGCCGACCTCTGAGCTGCAACTATAAGCAACTATTTTACAAATACAGAAGCTAAACAAAACCCCAGAAACCTGCTTTAGTCGCCGGGCTTCAGCCAGCAGGATCGCAACATTGTTTCAAATACAGAAGGTAAACAAAGGCCAGAAACCTGCTTTCAGCAGCGGAGGCCTAAGAGCTGGAGCCTCAGAGCTAAAGCTGGCCCAGAATAAAAAAAAAAAAAGAACAAAAGGAGCGGTTGGGAGCTTCAGTCACCCACCAGCCTGAAAACAGCCCTCAGCCCCTCACCCAGACTGGCCCGGCTCCCCAGTGGGGACCCCCACCCTGAAGGGTGTGTGACCAGCTGCAAACAGCCATCATCCCCTCACCCAGGCTGGCCAGGCACCCCAGTGGGGACCCCCACCCTGAAGGGTGTGTGACCAGCTGCAAACAGTCATCATCCCCTCATCCAGGCTGGCCAGGCACCCCAGTGGGGACCCCCACCCTGATCCAGGACACCCTTCAGGGCAAACCAGCCGGCCCCCACCCATGCACCAGGCCTCTATCCTATATAGTAAAAGGGTAATATGCCTCCCAGCACCAGGATCAGCGGAGCCGCGAGGCCTCCTGGCACCGGGATCAGCGTGACAGGGGGCAGCGCCCAAACCCCCTGATTGCCCTGCGGCTCTGTGTGTGACAGGGGGCGGGGCCACAACCTCCCTATCCGCCCTGCTCTGTTCGTGACAGGGGAAGGTGCCCCAACCCCCTGATCAGCCCTGCTCTGTGCCTGATAGGGGGGAGCTCCCCAACCCCCTGATCACCCTGTGGCTCTGTGTGTGACAGCGTGCAGCACCCCAACCCCGTGATCAGCCCTGCTCTGTGAGTGACAGTGTGTGACGCCCCAACCCCCCAACCACGGGCCCTGCTCTGTGTGTGATGGGGTAGAGCCATAACCTCCCCATCGGCCCTGCCCTGAGTGTGAGAGTGCCGGCGCCCCAACCCCCTGATCCACCCTGCTCTGTGTGACGGGGGGGTTCCCCAACTTCCCTATCGGCCCTACTCTGTGAGTGACAGGGCGGAGCTCCCCAAACCCCTGATCGACCCTGCTCTGTGCGTGACAGGGTATGGAGCCCCAACCCCCCTGATGGGCCCTGCTCTGTGCATGACAGGGGGCAGTGCCCCAACCCCCTGATTGGCCCTGCTCTGTGCATGACAGGGGTGGCGCCGCAACCTCCCCATCGACCCTGCCTTGAGTGTGACAGGGGGCGGTGCCCCAACCCCCCAATCGGCCCTACCCTGAGTGTGACTGAGGGTGACATCACAACCTCCCAATCTGCCCTGCTCTATGCATGACAGGTGGCAGCGCCCCAACTCCCCAATCGGCCCTGCTCTGAGCCCAACCAGGGGCTGCACCTAGGGATTGGGCCTGCCCTCTGCCACCCGGGAGCAGGCCTAAGCCAGCAGGTCGTTATCTCCCGAGAGGTCCCAGGCTGAGAGAGGGCACAGGCCGGGCTGAGGGACCCCCCCTCCCTCCCCCGAGTGCACAAATTTTTGTGCACTGGGCCTCTAGTATAAAAAAATAAAAGAATACAACAAAGAATATAAAGGATGAAAAAATAATATAAGAGGAAAGGTGGGAGATAAATATAAGAATAAAGAATAGGAAAAGAATAATGGTGTAAAGCAAAGAAAAAAATAAAATGAAAAAAGAGGAGAACAAAAAACTCAGAAAAGCAAAAAAGAAGAGAAAAGGAGAAAATCTCTCTAAATAAAGTGTCCCTGTGGAAGTTTGACCAGGAGACCGGGAGTTCTATCCCTTGTTATGATGTACACGGACAACCAGGGGGAAGCACAGAATGAAGGAAGGTCTCAGCCAGCAGCCAGAAGGCCTTGATCGGCCCTGATCACTGGCCAGGCCTAGGGACCCTACCTGTGCAGGAATTTCATGCACCAGGCTTCTAGTCAAGTAAGAAAACAATAGAGAAAAAATAAGAGATGAAAGAAAAAGAGAGAGAAAGAATAATAACAAAGCAACAAGAAAGAAAATATTTAAAAAAAATAATGCAAAAAAATCAAAGTTGAGTTTGTCTCTGCAAAGTTTAGGTCCTGCAGGGATACCCATTTGAATCCACACTCATATGTTGTTTGAGGATAAAGGTTTTATATGCAGTTTCCAGGCCTTCCTGGAGTTACTTTTGTGCTAGCCAGTGTCAGAAGTTGTCCACATTTGGTTCTATGCACCTATTCAAAGCTTCAAGCAATCTATTCTTTGTAGCTGCTTCCACTGGGCCTGGCTGTGCATGGGAGGGTCCCAGCTGAGCTCCAAGGCCGGGTTTTTAACAGCTTGGGGCCCTTTGATTGGTCAACTAATGTCCCAAGGCATCTGGGAATCTGCCTCCATCTGCCTCTACCTCCTGGATAGCTGTCAAACATAATTACTGAAAAGGCTGTTTCTAAAGGGCTTTTGGCAGAATCAGGTGTATGGGACCTCTGGATCTCCTATGAGGGCTAGCTGCTGTTCAGATTTCATGGAAGATGGTGGGTGTGTTCCCTATCCATTCCAGAATATTTCCCTGACCTCAGCATGGCAGAGCACCTCACAGGCAGGCCTGTGATATCTATTGGAAGCCAGGAGTTTCAATCAGCTCCCCTATGAGTGGAAAATGCAAACCAGGTTCCCAGAAAAGTAGGGTGAATGGCCTCACCTCAAAGCCAGTCAGTGACACCCACTGAGTCTGCCCAGACCCATAGACCTTGCCTCCACTACTGCCTGCTTAGTAGGGGTTGAGATGCAGGGTGGGGCCAGCAGGATACCAGAGTGTGGGGCAACCTATATCCCAGAGGTTTGGGTGATTAATTGCCTTTTCCCAGGCTGTTGCTGCTGTGAGGGGCTTGAGCCTCTCAGGAAAAATGGCAGATGTGTTCTCAGAGGGGTGATGTCCAAGCACTGGATTCTGGCAGCCACTCTCCCATTTCTTTTCAATGTCTCCCACCCCATACTCTCAGGCAACTCTTCCCTCCACCAAAGTGAAGGAAAATCTTGTGCTCTGGCCCTTTTAAAAAAAAGTGGCTTTGTGTACAGCAAGCTCTGTCTGTACCTAGCAGACAGAAGCCCCGTGATCTTTTACCACTGGATGCGGCTGTTCTCTGCTATGATGCTCCAGGCTGGGGAGCCCAGCCTGGCATCCAGGCTTCACTCCTCTCAGGGAAAATCCTCTGCAGCTGAGTTATCCCTCTGCAACCTCAGCTGTCCTGCCACCTGTGGGAGCAGGATCAGCCCCTTCCTATGAATCTCAAGGTGGTTTTTGCCCTTCTTTGTATCTCCTTCAGATAGTCTTCAAATGGTAATTCAGGGTGAATGTTCCCCAATTTAGTTTTATTTCCAGTTTGGTTCTGGGAGGAGGTTTAAGAAAGATCCACCTACACCACTGCCATCTTGAAACTCCTCAAGTGCACATTTCTATGATAAATGATCTATATACTGCATTGTGTGTGCAAAGTCAAATCATCTTCCATCACCATATATTTGGCCCCATTTATCCTTTACTACCTTTCCAACCCCTTCTTTCTGGTAACCAACATATTGTCTGTGTCTATGAGTTTTTTGTTGGTTTGCCTTTCTCATTTTTTCATCTGTTACTTTCAGTTTTATAGACCACATATGGGTGAAATGATATGGTTCTTGAATTTTTCTGTCTGACTTACTATGCTTTGCATTATAAACTCAAGATCCATCTATGTTGGATCAAATGGCAATATTTCAATTTTTTTATGACTGAATAGAATTCCATTGTACATATGTACCTCAGTTTCTTCATCCAATACTCTGTTGTTTACATGTCTTGGCCATTGAGAATAATGCTGCAATGAGCATAGGGGTGCATATATCTTTGCAAATAAATGTTTTCAGATATTTTGGCACTCAGAAGGGGAATTGCAGGTCATATGATAACTCTATTCTTGATTTTTTGAAGAGCCTCTAAAATGTTTTCTATGATAGCTATACTAGTTTACATTCTCACCAGCAGAGTTCCTATTTATCTACAACCTCTGCAACAATTGTTAATTTTTTCCTTATTGATACCTGCCATTGTAACAAGTGTGAGATGCTGTGTCATTGTAGTTTTTTCTAATTCTTTACGGTTGAAAGTATTACATATATCCCCCTTCCCCCACATTGTCCTCTCTCAAACTGGCCCCGCCCTCAGCCCCAGCCTTCACCCCCCACCCCCCATTGTCTGTGTCCATTGGTTAGGCTTATATGCATACAAGTTCTTTTGTTGATCTCTTATCCCCTAAATCCTCCCCCTCACTCTCTCGTGCATTTCCTCTGAGGTTTGACGGTCTGTTTGATGATTGTGTGTCTCTAGATCTATTTTTATTCATCAGTTTATGTGTTTATTAAATTCCACAATGAGTGAGATCATGTGATACTTACTTTTCTCAAATTGACTTATTTCATTTAGCATAATGCTTTCCAGGTCCATTCATGCTGTTATAAATACTAAGAGTTCTTTATTGTTTTTTACAGCAGCATATTATTCCATTGTGTAAATGTACCACAACTTTTATTTTTTAATTTTTTTATTGTCTAAAGTTTTACATATGTCTCCTTTATCCCAATTGACCACCCTCAGCCATTCCTACCCCGGGTAAGCCCCCACGGCCCCAGTGTCTGTGTCCATTGGTTATGCTAATATACATGTATGTACGTCCATTGGTTGCTCTCTAACCCCACTCCCCCTACCATTTGTCTCAGAATCTATTCTTGTTCATCAAATTATGTTGATCATTATATACCACATATGAGTGAGATCATGTGATAATTATCTTTCTCCGACAGGCTTATTTCACTTAGCATAATGCTCTCCAGTTCCATTCATGCTGTTACAAATGGTAAAAGTTCCTTCTTTTTTATAGCTGCATAATATTCCATTGTGCAGATGTACCAGTTTTCTAATCCACTCATCTGCTGATAGGCACTTATTCTGTTTTCAAATCTTAGCTATTGTAAATTGTGCTGCTATGAACATAGGGGTGCATATAGGTGCATATATCCTTTCTGACTTGTGTTTCTGGTTTCTTGGGATATAATCTTAGAAGTGGGATCACTGGGTCAAATGAGAGTTCCATTTTTAACTTTTTGAGGAAACTCCATACTGTATTCCACAGTGGCTGCACCAGTCTGCATTCAGATCAGCAGTGCACGAGGGTTCCTTTTTCTCCACATCCTCACCAGCACTTGTCATTTGTTCATGATAGCCATTCTGACAGGTGTGAGATGGTATCTCATTTTGATTTGCATCTCTTGGATGATTAGTGACTTTGAGCATGTTTTCATATGTCTCTGGGCCTTCTGTATGTCCTCTTTTGAAAAGTGTCTATTTAGAGACTTTGCCCATTTTTTTATTGGATTGTTTATCTTCCTTTTGTTAAGTTGTATGAGTTCTCTGTAAATTTAGGAGATTAAACCCTTATCAGAGATATCATTGGGAAATATGTTCTCCCATGCAGTGGGCTTTCTTGTTGTTTTGTTGATGGTTTCTTTTGCTGTTCAGAAGCTTTTTATTTTGATGTAGTCCCATTTGTTTATTTTCTCCTTAGTCTCCATTGCCTTAGGAGCTGTGTCTGTAAAGAGATCTCTATGAAATATGTCTGCTATTTTGCTGCCTATGGAGTTTTGTAGGACTTTTATGGTTTCCCATCTTACAATTAAGTCCTTTAGCCATTTAAGTATGTTTTGGTGTATGGTGTAAGTTGGTGATCTAGTTTCATTTTTTTTTTGCATGTATTTGACCAAATTTCCCAGCACCATTTATTGAAGAAACTGTCTTGACTCTATTGTATGCTCTTGCCTTCTTTGTCAAATATTAATTGAGCATAATGGCTAGGGTCAATTTCTGGGTTCCCTGCTTTGTTTCATTGGTCTATATGTCTGTTCTTGTGTCAGTACCAGGCAGTTTTGAGAACTGTGGCTTCATAATATAGCTTGATATCTGATACTGTGATCCCTCCAACCTTCTTCTTTTTTCTCAGAACTGCTGTGGCTATTCAGGTCTTTTTTTAAAATTCCAGATGAATTTAAGGAGTGTTTGTTCTAGATCTTTGAAATATGCCGTTGGTATTTTAATGGGGATTGCATTGAATCTATAGATTGTTTTGGGTATTATGGACATTTTAATGATGATTCTACCAATCCATGAACATGGTATGTCCTTTCATTTGTTTATTTCTTCCCCTATCTCTTTTTTCAATGTCCTGTAGTTTTCTGAGTATAGGTCTTTTATGTTCTTAGTTAAGTTTATTCCTAGGTATCTTAATTTTTTTGGTGCAATGGAAAATGAGATTTTTTTTTTTGTTTTTCTTTCTGTGAGTTCATTATTGGTGTATAAAAAGGCCATAGATTTCTGGGTGTTAATTTTGTATCCTGCTACATTGCAAAATTAATTTATTAGGTCTGATAGGTTTTTTTGATGGAGTTTTGGGGGTTTTATATGTATAGTATGATGTCATTTGCAAATTAGGACAGTTTTACTTCTTTTCCGATTTGGATTCCTTTTATTTCTTCATTTTATCTGATCAGTATTACTAGCACTTCTAGTACTATATCGAACAGGAGTGGTGAAAGTGGACATCCCCGTCTTGTTCCTGTTCTTAGGGGAAATGAGTTTAGTTTTTGCCCATTCAGAATAATGTTGGCTGTAGATTTGTCATATGAAGCTTTTATTATGTTGAGGTATGATCCCTCTATTCCCACTTTGCTGAAAGTTTTTATCAAGAAAGGGTGTTGGATTTTGTTAAATGCTTTTTCTGCATCGATAGATATGATTATGTGATTTTTGTCAATCAGTTTGTTTATGTGATGTATCACATTTGTTAATTTGCAGATATTATACCATTCTTGCATCCCCGGAATAAATCCCACTTGGTCATGGTGTATGATCTTTCTAATGCAATGCTGAATTCAATTTGCTAGAATTTTGTTGAGGATTTTAGCATCTATGTTCATCAATGTTGTACTTCTCTTTTTTTTGTGGTGCCTTTATCTGATTTTGGGATTAGGGTAATGCTGGTTTCATAGTAAGAGCTTAGAGGCGTACCTTCCTCTAGAATTTTTTGGAATAGTCTGAAGAGGATAGGTTTTAGTTCTTCTTTGAATGTTTGGCAGAACTCCCCTGTAAAGCCATGCAGACCAGGGTTTTTGTTTGCTGGAATATTTTTGATTGCTGCTTCAATTTCTTTGGTAGTTATCAGCCTATTCAGGTTTTTTTTAATTCTTCTTGATTGAGTTTAGTGAGTTTGTATTTTTCTCGGAATATGTCCATTTTGTCTAGGTCATCCATTTTGGTGAATAGAGTTGTTCATAGTATTTTTTCATAATCGTTTTTATTTCTGTGGGATCGGTTGTTACTTCACCTCTTTCATTTCTGATTTTGTTTATTTGGGTCCTCTCTCCTTGCTTCTTGGTGAGCCTGGCTAGAGGTTCATCAATCTTGTTTATCCTTTTAAAGAACCAGCTCTTGGTTTTGTTGATATTTTGTATTGATTTTTCTTTTTTGGACTCTGTCATTTATCTCCGCTCTGATCTTTATTATTTCCTTTCTTCTGCTTACGCTGGGTTTTTCTTGTTGCTCTCTTTCTAACTCTTTGAGTTGTAAGGTTAGATAATTTATTACCATTTTTTTCTTGTTTTTTTGAGGTAAGCCTGTGCTATGAACTTCCTTCTCAAGAATGCTTTCACTGTGTCTGATAGATTTTGGATTGTTGTGTTTTCATTGTCATTTGTTGCCATGATGCTTTTATTTCCTCTTTGACCTCTTTGGTTACCCAATCATTGTTTAATAGCATGCTCTTTAGCCTCCAGGTGTTTGATTTTTTTTATTGTTTTTATTGTAGTTGATTTCTAGTTTTATGCCATTGTTATCTGAGAAGATTCTTCATATGATTTCTATCTTCTTGAATTTGAAGAGCCTTTGCCTGTGTCCCAATATGTGGTCTTTCTTTGAAAATGACCCTTGTGCACTTGAGAAGAATGTATATTTTGTGGCTTTGGGGTGAAATGTCCTGAAGATCTCATTTAATTCCATCTGATGTAGTGATTCATTTAGGATTGATGTTTCTTTGCTGATTTTTTGTTTAGAGGATTTGTCCAGTGGTGTTAATGGGGTACTGAAGTCCTCTACTATGACTGTATTGCTGTGAATCTGTCCCTTGATATCCTCCAGAAGCTTTTTTGTTTTTGTTTTTTATGTATTTGGGCGCTCCTGTATTGGGTGCATATATGTATACCAGAGTTATATCTTCTTGTTGAATTGCTCCCTTTAGAATTATGAAGTGGCCTTCCTTATCTCTTGTTATGGCCTTCACTTTGAGATCTAATTTGTCAGATATAAGTATTGTTACCCAAGCTTTTTTTTTCATTTCCTTTTGCCTGAAAAACCTTTTCCATCCCTTAACTATCAGTGTGTTTGAGTTCTTTGGTCTGAGATGGGTTTCCTCTAGACAGGAGATTTATTGGTCATGTTTTCTTATCCACTCAGGTACCCTATGTCTTTTGATTGGGGCATTTAATCC
The DNA here is from genome assembly GCF_963259705.1 of Myotis daubentonii. Taxonomy (NCBI): domain Eukaryota; kingdom Metazoa; phylum Chordata; class Mammalia; order Chiroptera; family Vespertilionidae; genus Myotis; species Myotis daubentonii. Next base: position 97,236,377 of record NC_081861.1, on the reverse strand, counting down.
ATTTACATTTAGAGTATTTATTATTTTTTCCCCGTCAGTTGTTTGTCATTCTTCCCCCTGCTCCCATGTTGGTGTCCAGGACTGCCAGATAAAGTAGGTCCCCAGAATCCTAAAGTTCAAATATCAAGCCCTGGGAGCCAGCCAGCCAGGCCCCAGGGGGTGAGGTGTGGTGCAAACAGCTTCAGAAAACCTGTAGGTCTGAGAGTGGAAAAATTGTTGAACCACTGATTTGAGACTAATGAGAATGTTAAGGTCATCTCAAAATAGATCAGGGTACTGTTCCTGGCCCAAATGTGGAGGAAGAACAACCTCCAAGACATGGAACTTAACATTCTGTGAAATTCCATTTTTTGCAGTAGTTTAAACCCTGAACTTCTACCAAATAGTTCATTCTAATTTAGAGTTGTATCTACTGGTAGCTTAACTCCATGTAGGACCAAGGTTTTCATTTCAAAAGTGGAATATGGTATGTTTTTGCCTAGTAAAACAACCCACTATACCTAAGTGTGCATTTCTGAGGATATTTTACACAGGAATATGAAAGACCCACACGTGGCACAAGAATGGGCCAGTCCCTGGAATTTAATGGTGGTGTCTGGGGTTGGTGTTTGCAGTTTTAATGCTGAGGTGGCTGTAAGGACACACCCTTTCTTATTCCTCAGGTTCAAGGCTGCCATCCATCCCTGGTGATCCCCTATCATTTCTTCCCCCCCCCTTTATTGAATAAGATATTACAAATGTGTCCTTATCCCCCCCCCAATGTCCCCTCATCCCCCTAATCCTGCCCTCACCCTCAACCCCTGTTGTCCACATCCATCACTTATGCTTATATGCATGCATACAAGTCCTTTGGTTGATCTTTCCCCCTCACCCCACCCTCCACTGCCTTCCCTCTGAGTTTTGAGCACCTGATTGGTGCTTCTCTGTCCGTTTAGAGTGATTATTGATAGGTACTTGTTTGTTGCCATTTTTATTCTTTATGACTGTGTTCTTTCTTCCCTTACAATTTCTTCTTTTTACAGCCGACCCTTTAGCATTTATTGCATTGCTGGTTTGGTGGTAATAAACTCCCTTAGTCCTTTTTTGTCTGTGGAGCTACTGATCGCCCTCAATTTTGATTGATAGCCTTGCTGGGTACAGTATTCTTGGATTCAGACCTTGCTTTGCATGACTTTGTATATTTCATTCCATTCCTTTGTAGGTAACTTTCTGCCTCTCTCTGGCAGTCTTTAATATTCTTACTTTGTCGTTGGTGTTTTCCAATTTAATTATAATGTGTCTTGGTGTTGGTCTTTTGGGGTTCATCTTGTTTGGAACTCTGTGAGCTTCTTGGACCTATGTGAGTTTTTTCTTCCCGATATCAGGGAAGTTTCCTGTCAATATTTCTTCAAACAGATTTTCTATTCCTTGCTCAGTTTCCTCTCCTTCGGGTACCCCTGTTGTGCAGATGTTCTTTCGTTTTGTGTTGTCCCAAAGTTCCATTAGGCTCTCCTCCTGTTTTTTTTAAGTATTTTTCTAGATGCTTCTCTGCTTGGATATTTTTTCCTACCTTTTCTTCTAGCTCACTGATGTGGTCCTCCACTTCTTCTAGTCTACTGTTGATGCTTTCTATTGAGTTCTTTATTGCAGCAATGTCATTTTTCATTTCTTCTTGGTTCTTCTTCATTTCCTCTTGGTTCTTACACATATTGTTGAATTTGTCTTCCAGCCTTTTCAGTGTCCTTATGACCATTGCTCTGAATTCTTTCTCTCGCATATTGCTTGCCTCTGTTTAGTTTACTTCCTTTTTCTGTGATTCCTCCTTTTCTTTCCTATGCAGGCTGTATCTTTGTCTCCTCATGATTGCTCCTCTCAGGGTGTCTGGTTATGTAGCTTGCTCTCTCTTGCATTGACTTTCTCTAGGCTATATCTGACCACTCCATCTATGGATTGCCTCACCAGCTGTGTTTAACTCACCACTTCCAGGTGAGTGTTATTCAATTCCACTGTATCTTCTGTCTGCTCTATGAGAAGGCGCAGGGCTCATCCTCATATTCAGCACTGGTTTGTCTCCCCGTGGACAGTCTTTTTAGGCCCCCATGGTAGGGGAGGCTGGAGTCTCGATCTTTGTGGCTTCACAGCTCAGGCAGCTGGTCCCTGGGCATTGTGGTTGTACGGTCCTGGGAGGTATCTGAGGTCTCCCCAGTTCAAGGTAAGGCTGGACTTCCTATCACAGCTGGTCTCCTGTTCAAGATGGCACACAGACCTTTATCTTATGCCTGGATTGAAAACCTGGGTCCTGTAAAGATTTTTTTTCCCTCAGAAGATGCAAAAACTGCCCTCCAGGTGCAAATGAGCATGTTTCTCAAGCAACTTCCCCTGTTTCTTCCCCATTTCCCCCCAGGTGTCAGTGTGGACAGCCAGGGTGAATTTACACCCTGAGATGAGAAGGAGAAATTTGTACTTTATCTGGCTTGGATGCATTTGCCCCCAGCCTCCCTTCCCTCACCACCAAGATGGTAGGAAAGTTGTCGTTTCAGAACTGTACCACAACTTTTTAATCCACTCATCTGCTGATGGGCACTTAGGCTGTTTCCAAATCTTAGTTATGGTAAATTGTGCTTATGAACATAGGGGTGCATATGTTCTTTCTGATTGGTGTTTCTGATTTTTTGGGATATATTCCTAGAAATGGGATTGCTGGGTCAAATGGGACTTCCATTTTTAATTATTTGAGTAAACTCCATACTGTTTTCCACAGTGGCTGCACCAGTCTACAGTCCCACCAGCAGTATATGAGGGTTCCTTTTGCTCAACATCCTCACCAACACTTGTCGTTTGTTGATTTGTTCATGATAGACATTCTGACTGGTGTGAGGTGATACCTCATTGTTGTTTTGATTTCCACCTCTCGCATGATTAGTGACTTTGAGCATTTTTTTATATGTCTCTTGGCCTCCTGTATGTCTGCTATCAAAAAAGTGTCTATTTAGGTCCTTTGCCCATTTTTTTTATTGCTTAAAGTATTACAAAGAGTATTACATATGTGTCCTTTTTTTTCCCCCCGCCCTTGACCTCCCTTGGCCTCCCCTACCCCCCAGTGTCTTATGTCCATTGGTTATGCTTATATGCCTGCATACAAGTCCCTTGGTTGATCTCTTACCCACCCCCCTCCTGCCCTCCCATCCTCCCCGGCCTTCCTGCTGTAGTTTGACAGTCTGTTCGAGGCAGCTCTGCCTCTGTATCTATTTTTGTTCATAAGTTTATAATGGTCTTTATTACCCAGAAATGAGTGACATCATGTGGTATTTTTCCTTCATTGACTGGCTTATTTCGCTTAGCATAATGCTCTCCAGTTCCATCCATGCTGTTGCAAATGGTAAGAGTTCCTTCTTTTTTACAGCAGCATAGTATTCCATTGTGTAGATGTACCACAGTTTTCTAATCCATTCATCTACTGATGGGCACTTAGGCTGTTTCCAGATCTTAGCTATGGTGAATTGTGCTGCTATGAACATAGGGGCACATATATCCTTTCTGACTGGTGTTTCTGGTTTCCTGGGATATATTCCTAGAAGTGGGATCACAGGGTCAAATGGGAGTTCCATTTGTAGTTTTTTGAGGAAACTCCATACTGTCTTCCATAGTGGCTGCACCAGTCTGCATTCCCACCAGCAGTGCACAAGTGTTCCTTTTTCTCCACATCCTCTCCAGCACTTGTCGTTTGTTGATTTGTTGATGATAGCCATTCTGACAGGTGTGAGATGGTACCTCATTGTCGTTTTGATTTGCATCTCTTGGATGATTAGTGACTTTGAGCATGTTTTCATATGTCTCTTGGCTTTCTGAATGTCCTCTTTCGAAAGGTGTCTATTTAGATCCTTTGCCCATTTTGTGATTGGATTGTTTATCTTCCTTTTGTTAAGTTGTATGAGTTCCCTATAAATCTTGGAGATTAAACCCTTATCAGATGTCACATTGGCAAATATGTTCTCCCATGCAGTGGGCTTTCTTGTTATTTTGTTGATGGCTTCTTTTGCTCTGCAGAAGCTTTTTATTTTCATGTAGCCCCATTTGTTTATTTTCTTCTTAGTTTCCATCATCCTAGGAGATGTGTTAGTAAACATATTGCTTCTAGCTATATCTGATATTTTGCTGCCTATGGATTTTTCTAAGATTTTTGTGGTTTCCCATCTTACATTTAAGTCTTTTATCCCTTTTGAGTTTATTTTTGTGTATGGTGTAAGTTGGTTTCATTTTTTTGCATGTATCTAATTTTTTTAAAATATTTTATTGATTTTTTACAGAGAAGAAGGGAGAGGGATAGAGAGCCAGAAACATCGATGAGAGAGAAACATTGATAAGCTGCCTCCTGCATGACCCCCACTGGGAATGCACCCACAACCAAGGTACATGCCCTTGACCAGAATCGAACCTGGGACCCTTCAGTCTGCAGCCTGACATTCTAGCCACTGAGCCAAACCGGTTTGGCATGTCCAATTTTTTTAACACTATTTTTTGAAGTGACTGTCTTGACTCCATTGTATGCTCTTGCCTCCTATGTCAAATATTAATTGCGCATAATGGTTTGGGTCAATTTCTAGGTTCTCCGTTCTGTTCCATTGGTCTCTATATGTCTGTTCTTTTGCCATTACTAGGGTGTTTTGAGAACAGTGGCTTTGTAATATAACTTGATGTGTGGTATTGCAACTTTGTTCTTTTTTCTCAGGATTGCTGCAGCTATTTAGGGTCTTTTTTATTCCATATAAATTCCTCGAGAGTTTGTTCTATGTTTGTGAAATAAGCCATTAGTATTTTAATAGGGATTGCATTGACTCTATAGATTGCTTTATGTAGTATGGTCATTTTAATGATATTTATTCCTGATATTTTCTGGTTTACTTTTGGGAGATTATATTTTTCTGGAAATATTCCTATTTCATCCATATTGTTCAATTTGTTGTAATATAGTTTGTCAAAGAATTTTTTTACAGGCCTTTGTATATCTGTAGTATCTATTTTAAGTCATCTCCTTTGTTTCTGATTATGCTTATTTGGGTCCTCTCTCTTTGTTTTTTGATGATTCTGGGTAGAGGTTCATGTATCTTGTTTATATTTTCAGAGAATCAGCTCTGGATTTCATAGATCTTTCGTATTATTATTATTATTTTGCTCTCTATGTCATTTATTTTCTTCTTCTTACTCTGGGATTTTCTTGTTCTCTTTCTAATTCTTTAAGTTGTATGGTAAGATAATTTATTAAATGTTTTTCTTGTGTTTTTGAGGTGGGCATGTAGTGCTATTAACTTCCATGATAGGATTGCTTTCACTGTGTCCCATAGATTTTGGGTTGTTGCATGTTTATTTTCATTTGTTTCCAGGATATTTTTTATTTCTTTTTTATCTCTTTGGTAACCTATTCATTGTTTAATAACATGCTATTTAGCCTCCATGTGTTTGAATGTTTTTGAGTGTTTTTATTGTAGTTGATTTATAATTTTATGTCATTTTGATCTGAGAAGATGCTTGATATGATTTCAGTCTTTTTAAAGTCAAAGAGACTTAGTTTGTTTCATAATATATAGTCTCTCTTTAAAAATGTGCCATATGCCCTTGGGAAGAATGTATATTCTGAAGTTTTGGGATGATATGTTCTGAAAATATCAATTAATTCCATCTGATCTGGTTTGTCATGTAGGATTGCTTTACTTTTTGTCTAGAAGAGTGGTTCTCAACCTTCCTACTGCCGCAACCCTCATGTTGTGGTGACCTCCAATCATAAAATTATTTTTGTTGCTACTTCATAACTGTAATTTTGCTACTGTTATGAATCGTAATGTAAATATCTGATATGCTATATATGTTTTCTGATGGTTGCGACCCACAGGTTAAGAACCGCTGGTCAATAAGGTCTATTCAGTGAAGTCAATGGAGTGTTAAAGTCTCCTACTATGATTGTATTGCTATCAATCTCTTCCCTTAAAATCCTCCAGAAGTTGTGGGTTTTTTTTTATGTATTTGGATGCTCCTGTATTGGGTGTAGATATGTTTACCATAGTTATATCCTCTTGTTGTATCAATCCCTTTAGTATTATGAAGTGGCCTTCATTATCTCTCCTTATGGTCTTCACTTGGAAGTCTCTTTTGACATATATGAGTATTTCTATCCCAGGTGTTGTTGTTTTTTTCATTTCCATTCACATGGAAATTTTTGTTTCAATCCCTTCACTTTCATTCTATGTGAGTCCTTTGTTCTGAGGTGGGTCTCTTATAGACAGCATATATATGGGTCATGTTTTGTTATCCATTCAGCTACCCTATGTCTTTTGATTGGAGCAATTTAGCCATTTACATTTCAAGTTATTATTGATGGGTACTTATTTATTGCCATTCTTATTCTTTACGCTTGTGCTCTCTTTCTCTTTATTTATTCTTCTTACTACAGCCCCTTTAGCATTTCTTGCCATAGTGTTTTATGGTAATAAACTCTTTTAGCCTTTTTTTTGGTCTGCGAAGATCTTTATTTCACCTTTGATTTTGAATGATAGCCTTGCTGGATAGAGTAGTCTTGGGTTCAGTCCCTTGGTTTTCATTACTTTGTATACTTTGGCCATTACCTTCTGGCCTGGAGTATTATTAATGAGACTCTGGCTGACAGTCTAATGGGATCTTCCTTGCAGGTAACTTTCTAATTCTCATATCCTTTATGATTCTTTCTTTGTCTTTAATATTTGCCATTTTAATAAATATGTGCCTATGTGTGGGTCTTTTGGGGTTCATCTTGATTGGGATTCTCTGTGTTTCCTGAGCTTGAATGACTATTTCCTTTCCCAGGTTAGGGAAATTTTCTGACATTATTTCTTCAAACAGGTTCTCTATGCCTTTCTTGGATTCTCCATCTTCTGGTACACCTATAATGCGAATGTTGTTATGTGTCTTATTGTCCCAAAGCTCCCGTAGACCCTCCTCCTGTTTTAATTTTTCTTTCCATTTACTGGTCTGAATGGGTGTTTCATTTTTTTCTACCTTGTCTTCTAATTAACTGATTTAGTTCTCAGCTTCCTCTAATCTACTGTTGAATTTTTCTAGGGTGTTCTTTATTTCAACTATGTCATTCCCCATTTCAAATTGATTATTATTTATTGCTTCAAGCTCTCTGTTCATGTTGGTGTCACTCTCATGAAGACCCTTATCATTCTCATTAATTTGCTTGTAGTTCTCACTGAATTGTTTGAGTACTCTTCTTACAATTCTCTGAATTCTTTATTTGGCAGCTTGTTTACCTCCATTTCATTTAGTTCCTTCTCTGACAATTCTTCTTTTTCTTTCATTTGGGGTTGTTTCTTTGCCTCCCCATTTTTGCTGTCCCTTCATTTTTGTTTCTATATATTAGATCAAACTGCTGTGCCTCCCAGATTTTGTGGGGTGGTCTTATGTAGTTGGTATTTTGTGGGACCCAGTGGTGCAGTCTCTTAGATCTACTGATCTGGGTGCTCTAGTAAAGCTCCTTACACGAGTTATTTGGATTATTCTATTGTAGTTGGTTCTTGAATGTTATTGTCCCATTCATGAATGGAGTCTCCTCTCAAGCTGGCTGACTATGTGGCTCATCCCCAATCACATTGTGTGAGCTGTTGTGGAGGTGCTGACCAAACAGAACAAAATACAGTGCTATAAGATATGAAACAGAAGAAACAACAACAATAAAAATGTATACAAGAACACTGAAGCACCAATAAAAGCAACCACCAGTGAGAATCAGGAAAGAGTAAAGAAAGCAAGAATCAAAGAAATAAATAAAGAAAGAAAAATACGAGGAGCAAATAAACAACACCCCCCCAAAACAAACAAACAAACAAAAAAACAACAAAAATGGGGAGGACAGAATATGTAGATGCAGATCTGAAATAAAGGAAATAAAAATAAAATATTAGGGGAGCAGGGGAAGAAAAACTGTTTAAAATAAAGGAGGAAAGGGGAAGAAACCAAGATGGCGGCATAGGTTAACGTCGGAGTTTGCTGCCTCAAACAACCACTTCAAAAATACAACTAAAAGACGGAAAGGACATCATCCAGAACCACAGGAAGGCTGGCTGAGTGGAAGCTCTACAACTAGGAGGAAAAAGAAAAGCATACCGAGACTCAGAGGAGGTGCAGTGCTGAAGTAAAATACTAAGGTGTGGAGTGCATGCGGAGCGGGCTGGTGGCTGAGGGCACGGTTGTCTGTTTCAATCAGGAGGGAGTCTCAGACTCTGAGCTCCAGATCCCGGCGAGTCTCTAGGGACCCAGACTCAAATGGGACTGTCTGGTTTCGGTCGAAACTTGAAGGCAGCTTTCTCTCCGAGGTTTGCAGCAGTTGCTGGGACTCTGAGAGGCAGAGCACCTGGGGACGGGACTGAGAGCAGCCATAACTGCTCGCTCCTCCCGCCCTGTAGATCCCCTGGGACCTGCCCCACCCAAGCCCTCCACAGAGGCATTTGCCGGATAGCCTCAGGCAAAGGCTAGATTAGCACCGCCCTAGAGATCCAGCACAGAAGTTCTCCCACTGCAGACACAGCTGATTCTCATAGCCAGTTGGCCTGGAGGTCAAATCCCCCCCAGTATTACCTACAGCAATCAAGGCTTAACTACAACAAGACTGCGCACAAAGACCACAAGGGGGTGCACCAAGAAAGCATAAAAAATGCGGAGACAAAGAAACATGACAGAAATAGAGGATATAGAGCTCAAAACCACACTTTTAAGGTCTTTCAATAATTTTCTGGAAACTGCCGATAAACTTGATGAGATCTACAAGAAATCTAATGAGACCCTCGATGTTGTGATAAAGAACTAACTAGAAATTAAGCATACACTGACTAAAATAAAGAATATTATACAGACACCCAACAGTGGACCAGAGGAGCACAAGAATCAAGTCAAAGATTTGAAATGCAAAGAAGCAAAAAACACCCAACCAGAAAAGCAAAATGAAAAAAGAATCCGAAAATACGAAGATAGTGTAAGGAGCCTCTGGGACAGCTTCAAGTGTACTAACATCAGAATTATAAGGGTGCCAGAAGAAGAGAGAGAAGAAGATATTGAAAACCTATTTGAAGAAATAATGACAGAAAATTTCCCCTACCTGGTGAAAGAAATAGACTTACAAGTCCAGGAAGCACAGAGAACCCCAAATAAAAGGAATCCAAAGAGGACCACACCAAGACACATCATAATTAAAATGCCAAGAGCAAAAGACAAAGAGAGAATCTTAAAAGCAGCAAGAGAAAGAAACTCAGTTACCTACAAGGGAATACCCATATGACTGTCAGCTGATTTCTCAACAGAAACTTTGCAGGCCAGAAGGGATTAGCAAGAAATATTAAAAGTGATGAATGCCAAGAACCTACAACCAAGATTACTTTATCCAGCAAAGCTATCATTCAGAATTGAAGGTCAGATAAAGAGCTTCACAGATAAGGAAAAGCTAAAGGAGTTCATCACCACCAAACCAGTATTATATGAAATGCTGAAAGGTATTCTTTAAGAAGAGGAAAAAGATGAAAAAGGTAAAGATACAAATTATGAACAACAAATATGCATCTATCAACAAGTGAATCTAAGAACCAAGTGAATAAATAATCTGATGTACAGAATGAACTGGTGATTATAATAGAATCAGGGACATAGAAAGGGAATGGACTGACTATTCTCGGGGGGGGGGGGGGGGAAGGGGTGTGGTGGATGCCGGAAGAGACTGGACAAAAATCGTGCACCTATGGATGAGGACAGTGGGTGGGGAATGAGGGCTGAGGGTTGGGTGGGAACTGGGAGGAGGGGAGTTATGGGGGGGGGGAAGAGGAACAAATGTAATAATCTGAATAATAAAGATTTAATTTAAAAAAATAAATAAATAAAATAAAGGAGGGAAAAAATAAGTAAAAATAAAATACAAGAAAAATACCTGAGAAGGAAAATAGAGGAGAAAGCTGATAGAACTAAAATAAGAAAAAGAAAAAAGATGTGAAAGCAGGAGCAAAAGAAAAGAGGAAAAAATTGAGTAGTGAATAAAAGAAACAGGAAAACAATTGAATAGGAAAAGTCAAGAGGAATATTAGATATATGAATGAAACAACAGACTAGAATAATAACAAATCAATAAAGCAGATAGATAAAGAAGATAAATTTTAAAATGGAAAAAAATGAAAGAAAAAAACAAAAAAAAAGAAAAACAGAAGAAAAAAGGGAGGAAAAAAGAGAAAAGAAAAAAGGAGAGGAAAAAAACGTAAAAAAAATCACATGGCATTCCTTTAAGCTGAGTTTAGTGTCCCATGTCAGCTGGTTTTGGATCCCACTTTTCTGTTCTCTCTGCCAATTCTGGGCTTCCTGTTAGGTGTGTATGGGCTAACCACTGTCAGGCACTATACTTTGGCTTTCAGAAACCTGCTTGAAGCTCCAAGCAATCCACTGATCCACCATTTGTGTCTGTCTCCACAGGCTTTGGTTGCCTTCAAGAGGAGCCAAAATGCCCTCTAAAGCAGGTTTGTTAGCAGCAAGGGGCCCAGGACTAGGTCAGCAAACTTCCCCTGTCTCCCTGAGCTCTACCTCTGCCAGCCTTTTCCTGCTAGTCCACTGTCAATCTTAATCACTGAAAAGTCTGTTTCTGAAAAGCCTTTAGGTGGGGGAGGTGCTATTTAGCTTTCAGGGTATATGGTGGGTATGTTTCCCTGTCCCAGAGCTACTTCTCTGCAAGTGGCCCAACATATTACTCTTCTCTTGGCTGGACAGAGATCTTTGTATGGAGACCAACAGGGATTGTTTATCAGTTCTTCTTTGCAGGGAAAGTACTATACTAGACTGCTGCCTAAGAGAGTGGCAGAAATGGGTCCTCCCCCAATCCAGTCACTGAGGGCTCCTGAGACTGTTCAAACCTGTAGGTTTGGCCTCTGCTTTTGTTTCCTCTGAAAAGTTTAAAATGCAGGGTGTGGCAGGCAGGGCTCCTGTGGGTGGTGTATGCTGTATCATCTAGGACAGGGTTTTTCCTTTTACCTGCCCTGTGGCTGCTCGGAGTGGCTAGCTCCTCTCAGAAAAAAAATGGCCCTTTTGGTTTGTGGGCCTATGCCCAAATGTTTCAGGCTGCCATTTTTCCAAGTCTCCCCACAATGCTTCCCACACCAGTGTCTCCTTAGGCACCTTGATTCCATATCTCCCTCCCTACCCCAAAGCCTCAGGTGAGTAACGCAAATGAAAACTCCTGTGCTCTGGGTTTAAAAAACAAAACAAATGAAACGGAGGTTTTTCTCTCTGTTCAACTCCAGATTCCGCTAAGGCTAGCAGCCCTGCTGCCTTTCACGGCTGGATGTTTCATAGGGCGCAGGTCTTGGCTCCAGTGCTCCAGGCTGTGAAGCCCAGCCTGGGTTCTGGGTCTCTATCTTCTGAGGTTCTGTTCCTAGCATTCCCTCCTCTCTTGGCCTGCTGCCCCTGGTTGCTGGGTCAACTCCTTTTCCAATCTCGCCCACCCTATTAGTCTCCAGGTATTTCCTGCAGTGGAGGTCTTCTGGTGGTAAGTTTCCTCAGCTCCTGTATGTCTACAAAGTCTTTATTTCTCCTTTAAACAAAACAAAACAAAACAAAACAAAACAAACAAAAAAAACCTTTCCTAGATATATTATTCTCGGCTTGTAATTTCTCTCTTCCAATAGTTTAAATATTTGGTTCCACTCTCTTCTTGCTTGTTGAGATTTTGCTGAGAAGTTATATGATAAACTAATGGGCTTTCCTTTATAGGTTACTTTCTTCTTTTCCCTGGCTTCCTTGAAAATTCATTCTTTGTCCTTAATTGTTTACTGTTTTGAACACAATGTTCCTTGGAAAAAGCCTCTTTGGCTTGAGATAATTAGGTGTTCTGTTTGCTTCTTGAATTTGAGGATCTAGTTCTTTCCATAGGTCTAAGAAGTTCTCATCAACTATTTGTTTTAATGGGGTATTTGTTTCCTTCTCTCTCACTTTTCTTTTTATTATGCCCATTATTATTATTATGCTCTTTTTTATGGAGTCAGATAGTTCTCATAGAGTTCTTTCATATTTTTCTCAAGTCTCCTCTTTTTTCCCCTCTGTATCATTTCTAGCTTTCTTTCTTTATTTTTAGATTTCTATCTTTGATGTCACTAATTATTTTCTCTTTTTAGTCAGCTCTATGTACTTTGATCACTAGTTTATGTTCATCTCTTTGAGTTCTTCATCTTTTGAATTTCTATTTGGTTCTGCTTTAAAGTTTCAGTATCTTTGGTAAAGTTCTCCTTTTGTTTATTTATTTTCTGAGTTAATTTAATTGCCTATCTGTATTTTCTTGCATCTAGCTGAGTTTTTTCAGAAAAGCAATCTTGAATTCTCTTTTATTTCAATCACATATTTCTATGTCTTTAAGTTTATTTTCTGAATATTTTTTCATTTTCTTTCTGAACTGCCTTGGTTATTCATAGCATTTGATGAATTCCTTGTCTGTCTAGGCATTTATGTATAAGTGGCAGTTCTCTAGTAGGTTGATAATAAGAAGTCCTTCTATTGTTTTTCAGTAGGTGGCACTGAATCACAAGGTTCTTTTTTTTAGCTCTCATGCACTTCTCTGGCTTTTCAAATCTCTTCAGGGTAATGGAAAATGGCTTGTGTTCCCTGGGAAGGTGGACAGCTCCCTGTGATTTGGTCACACAGGGCCCAGGGGACTAACAATGCAGCTGATTGCAGTGGGCAACTGAGTTCTAATTCTGTGAAATCCCAGTGCTGTGCTCCACAGCCAGACATTGTCAGCTGCACAGTGTAATGCATGGAGTTGGGGTGTGCTTGGGGAACCTGGTCTCCTCCTTTGTTGCTTTGCCCTATTACACTTCGACCTGACACTGGAATTAGTTTCAGAACGTGTCCTTCACTCAGAGAAAAAGTGTTTAGTACCAGTTCCTGTGTTTGCAGATAATGTGCTCTGCAACTGGACAAGAAGGGTGAATGGAGGCAAGCTCTGAGAAGGTGGGGAAGGCCACCAGGCTTTTTGCCTTTGCTTCTCTGTCTGAAATACTGATTTCCAGATAACCATGGCCACACATCTGTGCTTCATCTAGGTCTCTGTGCTCAGCTGTAGCTCATACTACCCAAACCTGCAGAAATGCTTACTACATCTTTTTGCTCCTCTTGACTGAAGGGAGTGCCAGCCACAATCTGATTCCTCCCCTTTCTGTGCTAGCCATCCAGAGAGCTCTGGGCTGCAGGGCTGTGTCTATGGCTGGTATCAACTCTTCTTCCTTCCAATCTCCCCCGTTTGCTCCTACTTACCCGACTTCACATGTTTCAATGCATGGATTTTACAGATGTGTTTGTGCATTGAGCCGGGAACTCTTTGTTGAATTATAGCTGTTCAAATTGTTTTAACTTCAAAGGGAGATATAAAGGGAATCTGCCATGCTGCCATTCCTCTTAACAGATTTAAATAGGCTTTTGTGATGAGATTTTTACAGAGTCTTTAATTAATGTATTCATGCATGAAATCTGCAAATCAAGTGACAGATTGATGTATTCTGAAGAGATTTTAAGTCTTTTGAGAGACATAGGGCTACATTTAAGTTTCTTGTTTGTTTTTGTTTATTTTTAAATATTCACTGGAAGATTTATTGATTTTATACAGAAGAAGGGAGAGAGAGAGGAGAGAGAGAGAGAGAGAGAGAGAGAGAGAGAGAGAGAGAGAGAGAGAGAGATATGAGAGAGAAAGATGTGAGAGAAACATCAATCGGTTGCTTCCCATATATGCCCTGGCCAGGGATTGTACCCAAAGTCTAGGCATGCACCCGGATTGGGAATTGAACACATTACAATACAAATTTTCCTGTCATTTATTAAAAAAACATTAGATATTACAATATCTCTCTCTCTTTTATTTTAATCCTCACCTGAGAATATTTTTCCATTAATTTTTAGAGAGAGTGGAAGATAGAGGGGAAGACAGAGAGAAACATCGATGTGAGAGAAACACATCGATTGGTTGCCTCCTGCACAAGCCCTGACCAAGGCCCAGGCCGGGGAGGAGCCTGCAACTGAAGTACATGCCCTTGACCAGAATTGAATCCAGGACCTTTTGGTTCACAGGCCAACACTCTAACCATTAAGCCAAACCAGCTTCTCTATTCAAAATTGCAATCTATTTCCTCCAAATTTTATGGGTAGCATTTATGTCCCTGCCTCCCATAAATGTCATGGGTAATAATATGGGTGTGATTCATAAATGCAAACTTCTGTAAGTGAAAGTCTGCCTTTATGTGAAACCCATAAAGAAGCCCCCAGCCTTCTGGAGGGTAATTATAGCTGCCTAATATTTTCTTATTGAGGTGAATTCTCGATATTCTTTTTATCTTTATGGCTCTGATGCCTTCTGAATGCTTTATATCCTTTTATTCTTTCAGCAGGTAACAAAGCCTATGCCATTTTCACTCATTGTCCCTTTCATATTAGTTGCTGAACTATTTGATAATGGTCATTTATTTAAAACTAGAAGCCCGTTGCATGAAGATTCGTGCAATAGGCCTTCCTTCCCCTGCCTGCCAGTGCTGGTTTTCCTCAGGTACCCGGGACCCAGGCCTTTGGTCCGGCCACAGCGGAGAAGCCAAGCCTCTTCAGTCTTCAGTCTTCAGTCTTCAGTATTCACTCTTCACTCTGGCCGGAGCCTTCAGACTTTGTTCCGTGCCTGTGTATGCAAATTAACTGCCATCTTTGTTGGGTTAATTTGCATAGTCGCTCTGATTGGCTGGTGGGCATAGCGGAGTGACACCAATTTGCATGTTTCTCTTTTATTAGTGTAGATACAGCATCCTTAGTACATAAAGCAGCTAGCTACAATCAATATTCTCTAGGCAGTGAATTTTTTAATTTAAATTCTTTATTGTTTAAAGTATTATATGTCTCCTTTTCCCCCCATTAACCTCTCACCAGCCGCTCCCACTCCCCAGCACATGCCTTCACCCCCTACTGTTTGTTTCTATTGGTCATGCTCACATGCATGCATACAACTCCTTTGGTTGATCTCTTACCCCTCCCCCCCCCCATCCCGCCTTCCCTCTTAGGTTGGAAGGTCTGTTTGATGCTTCTATGACTCTGGCTCTATTTTTGTTCATCAGTTTATGTTGTTCATTATATTCCACAAATGAGTGAACTCATGTGATAATTATCTTTCTCCACCTGGCTTATTTCGCTTAGCATAATTCTCTCCAGGTCTATCCATGCTGTCACAAATGGTAACAGTTTCTTCGTTTTTACAGCAGCATAGTATTTCATTGTGTAGCTGTACCACAGGTTTTTAATCCACTCATCTGCTGATGGGCACTTAGGTTCTTTCAAAATCTTAGCTATGGTAAATTGTGCTGCTGTGAACATAGGGGTGCATATATCCTTTCTGATTGGTGTTTCTGGTTTCTTAGGATATATTCCTAGAAGTGGGATTACTAGGTCAAATGGGAGTTCCATTTTAAATGTTTTGAGGAAACTGTTTTCCACAGTGACTGCACCAGTCTGCATTCCCACCAGCAGTGTACAAGGGTTTCTTTTTCTCCATATCCTCATCAGCACTTGTCGCTTGTTGATTTGTTGATGATAGCCATTCTGACAGGTGTGAGATGGTGCCTCATTGTCATTTTGATTTGCATCTCTCAGATGATTAGTGACTTTGAGCATGTTTTCCTATGTCTGTTGGCCTTCTGTATGTCCTCTTTTGAAAAGTGTTTATTTAGGTCTTTTGCCCATTTTTTGATTGAATTCGTTTATCTTTCTTTTGTTAAATTGTATGAGTTCACTGTAAATTTTGGAAATTAAACCCTTATCAGAGATAACATTGGTAAACATGTTCTCCCATGCAGTGGGCTTTCTTGTTGTTTTGTTGATGGTTTCTTTTGCTGTGCAGAAGCTTTTTATTTTCATGTAGTCCCATTTGTTTATTTTGTCTTTAATTTCCATTGTCCTAGGGGCTGTATCGGTAAAGATATTGCTACAACATATGTCTGATATTTTGCTGCCTGTGGGTTCCTCTAACATTTTTATGGTTTCCCATATTATGTTTAAGTCCTTTATTCATTTTGAGTTTATTTTTGTGTATGGTGTAAGTTGGTGATCTAGTTTCATTTTTTTGCATGTATCTGTCCAATTTTTCCAACACCATTTATTGAAGAGACTGTCTTGACTATATTGTATGCTCTTTAGGCAGTGAATTTAACAGAGATTTTGATAAAGACTCCAACAGTAAGACAATGACTTTTTTTTATATTTGCAAAGGAGTAACTCTTTTATCAACACCATTGATTGAATAACAATATTAGCTAGTTCCAGAGAAGTTTTCATCCGGAAATATTTTAGGATAAATGGAAATACAACCTACTCCTTAGGAAAATTTTCTCTGTAATATCTTACCAAAGAGGTGTGAGAGTTTTCTCTTTTTTTATATTGACTCAAATAAGCAACCTCAAGTGACCTGCAGTTGTCATGTTGGTGTTCAGTCACAGAGAGCCCCAAGTTGAACTATGTAATAATGTATACTATAATTGCAAGACAACATCTTCCAACACACTCTCCCATAAGGTGTTGTGGGGACCCTAATCAAAGTATGCGATGTTCAAGGCTAATTGGAGTGGGGGTCCCTGTCCAGAGTACAGCAGATGCTCAAGGCCAATTTGTCATATGCAGGTACAAAAGCAAGGGCACAGTGATTGCACTGTATACACTGCACAGGCATGCCTGTCTGTAGCTCATGTACTGATGTCACTATTTGGCAAGAAGCCTCTTTTGTCTAAGTTAGTATAAAAATGTTGTTGACCAGCAAGTGCAAGGCCACTTGATCGAGCTACTTTGTTTGCAATGGCTACTATGTTTGTGGCTGCTTGGTATGGCTCCTATGTTTGATGAGGCTGCTTTTATGTAGGGTGCAGCTGCTTGATCAGGCTACTATGCTTATAATAGCTACTGTGTTAGTGCGGCTGCTTTGTATAGCTCCTATGTTGGGGGCTCCTATACTAACTCCTATGTTTGCAGCTACTTTGTAGAGCTACTTTGAAGAATTGTTTTGTCTGATAGCTCCTTGTTAGCAATGGCTACTTGGGCTGCAATAAAGACTCTTCTATATGCCTATAACTTCTCATGTCTTCTCATCTAACATCCAGCATCCAAGGAGGTCCAGTTCCTGGCAGGGGAACTGAGACTCCACAGTAGGCATAGTTGAGCCGAATCAAAGCAGAACTTACTCCAACAATTGGTATAGTCAAGCAGGTTGAAGAAATAAGTACTCCAACAGGTGTTAATTTGCCCAAGCTGTAAGGAAAGCAGATCACCTGAGCTCTGGATGGTATTCATGAAATTTCTTATGAGTGTACTAAACTCATATTAATCTGCTTTTAAATACCCCCCAGCTGGAACCCAGATTGGAGTCTTCAGAAAATATTTTCAACCACATCTATTTTTTAGTTTTCTGACAGGAACTAAACTCAGTTTTGTTTTTGATACAAATACCGAGGTTAGCATCTGTCAATTGTAACTTAGGACTTCAATCCATTAAGTTTAGCTCCTTTATTTCCAAGTAATGTAGGAAGAGCCAGTTTCTTTTCTCTTATCACCTTGCTATTCCATCAAGCTCTTCTCTGAAACCATCTTCCTGTTTTAAGAATAGAGCAGGTGGTTGCAGGTCAGGATCAAGTTGTAAGTTACAAAATAATTATGCATAACCAATTCCAGTGACTCTATATCAGTGCACAAACTGTGACAAGAACAACATTTTTTTAAAATTCAGCAGGATAAAACAAGTTTTTTTTAACAACAAAATTGTTTTTTAGTTCCAGGTAATGAGACTGAAAATCAACTCTTTATTTTATTTTGATAATTTTAATAGAATGTATCCCCTTTCTGATTGGTGTTTCTGGTTTCTTGGGATATATTCCTAGAGGTGGGATCACTGGGTCAAATGGAAGTTCCATTTTTAGTTTTTTGAGGAAACTCCATGCTGTTCTTCACAGTGGCTGCACCAGTCTGCATTCCCACCAGGAGTGCACGAGAATTCCTTTTTCTCCATATCCACACCAGCACTTGTTGTTTGTTGATTTGTTGATGATAGCCATTTTGACAGGTGTGAGATGGTACTTCATTGTCGTTTTGATTTGCATTTCTCGGATGATTAGTGACTTTGAGCATGTTCTCATATGTCTCTCAGTTTATGTATGTCCTCTTTCAAAAAGTGTCTATTTAGGTCCCTTGCCCATTTTTTGATTGGGTTGTTTATCTTCCTTTTGCTAAGTTGTATGAGTTCTCTATAAATGTTGGAGATTAAACTTTTATCAGAGATATCATTGGCAAATATGTTCTCCCATGCAGTGAGGATATATGCATCCCTATTTTCATAGCAGCAGAATTTACAATAGCTAAGATTTGGAATCAGCCTAAGTGCCCATCAGCAGATGAATGGATTAAAAAAACTTCGGCACATCTACCCAATGGAATACTATGCTGCTGTAAAAAGGAAGGAACTCCTCCCATTTGCAGTAGCATGGATGGAGCTGGAGAGCATTATGCTAAGAGAAATAAGTCAGTCAGAGAAAGATAAATATCACATGCTCTCACTCATTTGTGGATTATAATGAACAACATAAACCGATGAACAAAAACAGATGTAGATACAGAGAAGCATCGATCAGATGCTCGAAACTTGGAGGGAAAGCAGGGGACGGTGGGGGTGAGGTGGAAAGATCAACCAAAGGACTTGTATGCATGCATATAAGCATAAGTGATGGATGTAGACAATAGGGGGTGAGGGTGAGGGCAGGATTGGGGGGATGAGGTGACATTGGGGGGATAAGGACACATTTGTAATATCTTATTCAATAAAAGGAAAAAAATAGAATGTATCCCCAAAGAGGTACTTTTATCAAGTAAAAAGTATAATACAAAAACAAAAATTTGCTTGCACTTGATAATACAAGTTTTGGTGTTAATGATAATCAGGGCTTAGAAGAATTAATCTCATTCTTGTCAAATGTTGGACACTTATCCAGAAAAAATATTGACTTCAAACTCTAGCACATTATGGGTCTTAAATATACCCTAATTTTCTATTCCTTTGCTTGGGCAGACGCAAACTTTTTTGTTTGAGACCATTAGTAACTGCTCAAAGTAGAAGAGGTTTCTGATTTACTTTCAATTTTGTATTTTCTGCTGCCATGGTAAATAATCCATCAGGGAAAATATAAGAAATAAACTAGTATTTGTTGAGAGCATATTTATTAAAGGTATGACATTGGACCCATAAAGGGAGTTATGCATTATTTTCTCTGAATTCAAGGATCTTACATTTATTTGGGAAGATAAGACACATACATGAAAAGTTGCCTAACAAAACACAGTACACGATGTGTTATGACCAAATAAGTAGAACCATAATGTTTGTGCTATAAGAACTCAAAGGAGAGTGTGATTCCTATGGGCTGGGCTAGTCAGGAAAGATTTTACAGAGGAAGTAGATTTGGGGCCTTAAATATTACATAGGATTAGAATTAGTGGCAAGAAATGAAGAGGAAGACGGTACAGATTGTACTGTCACTCCAAGCTAAATACAAGGGATATGAGGAATGTAGCCTAGAGTTTAAATGGCAGGGGATGAATGGGAACTCCTTAAAGTCAGCGATCTTCTCACCTTTATTTCAGTATTCTGCAACCTTTCCAAAATAGGCTTGCATTATGGAAGATTATTACTAGATTAATACAGCAGACAAATTGGTGTCAGATCAGGTAGGTCCTTAGATATAAGACTAAGAACTCTATTTTATGGATAATAAGAAACTATAATGGTTTTTGAGAAGGAGCATGCTGTAAGAAAAATCTTGTTTTAGGAAGATAATTGACACTCCTATCAAAGCACACTTCCATCCTATGACAGATATTGCTCTAATCCCTATACCAGCGGTTCTCAACCTGTGGGTCGCGACCCCTTTGGGTGTCAAACGACCCTTTCACAGGGGTCGCCTAAGACCATTGGAAAACACATGTATAATTACATATTGTTTTGTGATTAATCACTATGTTTAATTATGTTCAATTTGTAACAATGAAAATACATCCTGCATATCAAATATTTACATTACGATTCATAACAGTAGCAAAATTACAGTTATGAAGTAGCAACGAAAATAATTTTATGATTGGGGGTCACCACAACATGAAGAACTGTATTAAAGGGTCGCGTCATTAGGAAGGTTGAGAACCACTGCCCTATACCTTTTAGAGGATTGATAGGAGCCTGTCTTTTCATCATAACTCAGATTTTCCAAATACATACTGTGTACAACAGCACTGGTTCTGAGATAAGAGACCTTTCACATCAAGAGCTTAGTTTTTTAAAAGCATCTCTGGGCTGTGCAATCACCTCCCATTCAGACAACCATTGACTCTTGATTGAAGAAAAAATTACCTTATCAGTTAATTTGTTGAGGCCTAACCAGAACTCTGTGATTATGCATTAGGAAAATTAAGATACTAACACAAGATTTAGGCAAGGTTCTAAGTTAAATTAATGCTTTCTACCTCAAAGAATATATTTCTTCAAGGGCACCAAATGGACCTTATTTATTCCCATACATAGCAGCAATAAGTAGATATAAAAGAGTCCTTAGTCTCAGTCAATTCTTTACCATATTTCTAGATAGCAGTTCAAGATACCTAAGCCTATACTAATATCTTACCAACCTGATCTTCCAGTGAGTAATATACTTATGATTATACTAGAGGCCCGGTGCACAAAATTTGTGCATGGATAGGGTGATCAGGGCTGATATGTGGGGTGACCAGTGGGGCAATCGGGGGCCCCCCACTGGCACCCACCTTGGCCAGCCTGGTTCCACCCATTCACTGGCCCTGCCCCTCTCCACCACTACCAGTCACCTCCCTCTGCAGGAGGCAACCAGTGGGGTGATTGGAGGGGGGCAGCATTGGTCCACTTGCCAGCCGGCCCGGCTCCCTGCAGGCACCCACCTCAGCTGGTCTGGGGCCTGTGGGCTGGGGGTGGCTCCTGAATTGAGCGTCTGTCCCCTGGTAGTCACTGCACATCATAGCAACTGGTTGTTCCACTGTCATTTCACCATTCAGTCTATTTGCATATTAGGTTTTTATTATATAGAATGTTTGGAATTATTAGGTGCATGGTTCTTTTCCACAAGGTTATTTTTTCTCATTCCTACAGATAGGAGGCAGTACCGTTCTGGGGGAGCATGTCTGTCTGGTTATAGAGGTGAGAGGGAGAGACTAACATTTGTGAAATCTATTTGGGGAGATAAAACACATACATGAAAATTTGCCTGACAAAACACAATACAGAATATGATGTTTGACTGAATGAGTAGAACCATAAAGTTTGTGCTATAGGAATTCAAAGGGGAGTGATTCCTGTAGGTTGGGCTGGTAAGAAAGGATTTACAGAGAAAGTAAAGTTTGTGTCTTAAAGATTATATAGGATGTGGGTTGGTGGAAAGGAATGAAGAGGGGGAAGGTACAAGAAAAATCATGAATAATGAACAGGACCTCAAGCTAACTGATGAAAAAGTAACTGGCTCCAACATAAAGTTTGGATGGTAAGGAACTGAATAGCAATTCCTTAAGGTCAGAGAGCTTATCACTTTCATTTCATTATTCTCTGCATCCTTAACAAAATAAGGTTGCATATAAATCATTGTTTGATTCCAAGAGTACAACTAACATATATTGAATGACTAGAGATTTACAATTATTTGACAAACATGAGTTATTCTCTGTCCTT